>NW_018743100.1:0-38461 GCF_001683475.1 Chenopodium quinoa
CAAAGATTTCGAATCAAATGAAAGTCAAATACATTCTACAAAGATAATTGAATCAAATTAAAGTCAAACACATTCAAATAAAGCTATTTGAATCAAATGAAAGTCAAATACATTCTACAAAGCTAATTGAATCAAATGAAAGTCAAACACATTCAAACAAAGCTATTTGAATCAAAGGAGAGTCAAATAAATTTAAACAAAGCTAATTTAATCAAATAAAAGTAAAATACATTCTACAAAGCTAATTGAGTCAAATGAAAGTCAAACACATTCAAACAAAGCCTTTTAAATCAAACGAAAGTCAAACACATTCAAAAAAAGCTTTTGAATTTAAATGAAAGTCAAACACATTCAAACAAAGCTATATAAATCAAATGAAAGTGAAATGCATTCTATAAAACAAATTGAATTAAATGAAATTCGAACACATTCAAACAAAGCTATTTAAATCAAATGACAGTAAAATACATTCTACAAAACTAATTGAATCAATTGAAAGTCAAACACATTCAAACAAAGCTATTTGAATCAAATGAAAGTCAAATACATTCTACAAAGCTAATTGAATCAAATGAAAGTCAAAGACATTCAAACAAAGCTAATTGAATTCAAATGAAAGTCAAACACATTCAAACAAAGCTATTTTAATTAAATGAATGTCAAATACATTCTACTAAGCTAATTGAATCAAATGAAAGTCAAACACATTCAAACAAAGCTATTTGAAGAAAATGAAAGTCAAATACATTCTACAAAGCAAATTGAAACAACTGAAAGTCAAACACAGTCAAACAAAGTTATTTGACTCAAATGAAAGTCAAATACATTCTACAAAGCTAATTGAATCAAATGAAAGTCAAACACATTCAAACAAAGCTATTTGAATCAAATGAAAGTCAAATACGTTCTACAAAGCTAATTGTATCATATGAAAGTCAAACGCAATCAAATAAAGCTATTTGAGTTAAATGAAAGTCAAAGACATTCAAACAAAGTTGTTTAAATTAAATTAAAGTGAAATGTATTCTACAAAGCTAATTGAATCAAATGAAAGTAAAACGCATTCAAACAAAGCTATCTGAATCAAATGAGAGCCAAATACATTCTACAAAGCTAATTGAATCAAATGAAAGTCAAACATATTCAAACAAAGCTAATTGAATCAAATGAGAGTCAAATACATTCAACAAAGCTAATTGAATCAAATGAAAGTCAAACACATTCAAACTAAGCTAATTGAATCAAATGAAAGTCAAGCACATTCAAACAAAGCTATTTTAATCAAATGAAAGACAAATACATTCTACAAAGCTAATTGAATCAAATGAAAGTCAAACACATTCAAACAAAGCTATTTGAATCAAATGAAAGTCAAACATATTCAAACAAAGCTATTTGAATCAAATGAGAGTCAAATACATTAAAACAAAGCTAATTAAATCAAATAAAAGTCTAATACATTCTACAAAGCTAATTGAATTAAATTAAAGTGAAACACATTCAAGCAAAGCTAATTAAATCAAATGAAAGTCAAACACATTTAAACAAAGATTTTGAATCAAATGAAAATCAAATACATTCTACAAAGCTAATTGAATCAAATGAAAGTCAAACACATTCAAATAAAGCTATTTGAATCAAATGAAAGTCAAATACATTCTACAAAGCTAATTGAATCAAATGAAAGTCAAACACATTCAAACAAAGCTATTTGAATCAAATGAAAGTCAAATACATTCTACAAAGCTAATTGAATCAAATGAAAGTCAAAGACATTCAAACAAAGCTAATTGAATCAAATGAAAGTCAAAGACATTCAAACAAAGCTAGTTAAATCAAATGAAAGTCAAACACATTCAAACAAAGCTATTTTAATTAAATGAATGTCAAATACATTCTACAAAGCTAATTGAATCAAATGAAATTCAAACACATTCAAACAAAGCTAATTAAATCAAATAAAAGTCAAATACATTCTACAAAGCTAGTTGAATCAAAAGAAAGTCAAACACATTCAAACAAAGCTAATTAAATCAAATAAAAGTCAAATACATTCAAACAAAGTTGTTTAAATTAAATGAAAGTGAAATGTATTCTTTAAAGCTAATTGAATCAATTGAAAGTTAAACGCATTCAAACAAAGCTATTTGAATCAAATGAAAGTCAAACACATTCAAACAAAGCTAATTGAATCAAATGAAAGTCAAATACATTCAACAAAGCTAATTGAATCAAATGAAAGTCAAACACATTCAAACAAAGCTAATTGAATCAAATGAAAGTCAAGCATATTCAAACAAAGCTATTTTAATCGAATGAAAGTCAATTACATTCTACAAAGCTAATTGAATCAAATGAAAGTCAAACACATTCAAACAAAGCTATTTGAATCAAATGAAAGTCAAACAGATTCAAACAAAGCTATTTGAATCAAATGAGAGTCAAATACATTAAAACAAAGCTAATTAAATCAAATAAATGTCTAATACATTCTACAAAGCTAATTGAATTAAATTAAAGTCAAACACATTCAAACAAAGCTAATTGAATCAAATGAAAGTCAAACACATTCAAACAAAGATTTCGAATCAAATGAAAGTCAAATACATTCTACAAAGCTAATTGAATCAAATGAAAGTAAAACACATTCAAATAAAGCTATTTCAATCAAATGAAAGTCAAATACATTCTACAAAGCTAATTGAATCAAATGAAAGTCAAACACATTCAAACAAAGCTATTTGAATCAAATGAGAGTCAAATAAATTTAAACAAAGCTAATTACATCAAATAAAAGTAAAATACATTCTACAAAGCTAATTGAATCAAATGAAAGTCAAACACATTCAAACAAAGCCTTTTAAATCAAATGAAAGTCAAACACATTCAAAAAAAGCTTTTGAATTTAAATGAAAGTCAAACACATTCAAACAAAGCTATATAAATCAAATGAAAGTGAAATGCATTCTATAAAACAAATTGAATTAAATGAAATTCGAACACATTCAAACAAAGCTATTTAAATCAAATGACAGTAAAATACATTCTACAAAGCTAATTGAATCAAATGAAAGTCAAACACATTCAAACAAAGCTATTTGAATCAAATGAAAGTCAAATACATTCTACAAAGCTAATTGAATCAAATGAAAGTCAAAGACATTCAAACAAAGCTAATTGAATCAAATGAAAGTCAAACACATTCAAACAAAGCTATTTTAATTAAATGAATGTCAAATACATTCTTACTAAGCTAATTGAATCAAATGAAAGTCAAACACATTCAAACAAAGCTATTTGAAGAAAATGAAAGTCAAATACATTCTACAAAGCAAATTGAAACAACTGAAAGTCAAACACAGTCAAACAAAGTTATTTGACTCAAATGAAAGTCAAATACATTCTACAAAGCTAATTGAATCAAATGAAAGTCAAACACATTCAAACAAAGCTATTTGAATCAAATGAAAGTCAAATACGTTCTACAAAGCTAATTGTATCATATGAAAGTCAAACGCAATCAAATAAAGCTATTTGAGTTAAATGAAAGTCAAACACATTCAAACAAAGTTGTTTAAATTAAATTAAAGTGAAATGTATTCTACAAAGCTAATTGAATCAAATGAAAGTAAAACGCATTCAAACAAAGCTATCTGAATCAAATGAGAGCCAAATACATTCTACAAAGCTAATTGAATCAAATGAAAGTCAAACATATTCAAACAAAGCTAATTGAATCAAATGAGAGTCAAATACATTCAACAAAGCTAATTGAATCAAATGAAAGTCAAACACATTCAAACTAAGCTAATTGAATCAAATGAAAGTCAAGCACATTCAAACAAAGCTATTTTAATCAAATGAAAGTCAAATACATTCTACAAAGCTAATTGAATCAAATGAAAGTCAAACACATTCAAACAAAGCTATTTGAATCAAATGAAAGTCAAACATATTCAAACAAAGCTATTTGAATCAAATGAGAGTCAAATACATTAAAACAAAGCTAATTAAATCAAATAAAAGTCTAATACATTCTACAAAGCTAATTGAATTAAATTAAAGTGAAACACATTCAAGCAAAGCTAATTAAATCAAATGAAAGTCAAACACATTTAAACAAAGATTTTGAATCAAATGAAAATCAAATACATTCTACAAAGCTAATTGAATCAAATGAAAGTCAAACACATTCAAATAAAGCTATTTGAATCAAATGAAAGTCAAATACATTCTACAAAGCTAATTGAATCAAATGAAAGTCAAACACATTCAAACAAAGCTATTTGAATCAAATGAAAGTCAAATACATTCTACAAAGCTAATTGAATCAAATGAAAGTCAAAGACATTCAAACAAAGCTAATTGAATCAAATGAAAGTCAAAGACATTCAAACAAAGCTAGTTAAATCAAATGAAAGTCAAACACATTCAAACAAAGCTATTTTAATTAAATGAATGTCAAATACATTCTACAAAGCTAATTGAATCAAATGAAATTCAAACACATTCAAACAAAGCTAATTAAATCAAATAAAAGTCAAATACATTCTACAAAGCTAGTTGAATCAAAAGAAAGTCAAACACATTCAAACAAAGCTAATTAAATCAAATAAAAGTCAAATACATTCAAACAAAGTTGTTTAAATTAAATGAAAGTGAAATGTATTCTTCAAAGCTAATTGAATCAATTGAAAGTTAAACGCATTCAAACAAAGCTATTTGAATCAAATGAAAGTCAAACACATTCAAACAAAGCTAATTGAATCAAATGAAAGTCAAATACATTCAACAAAGCTAATTGAATCAAATGAAAGTCAAACACATTCAAACAAAGCTAATTGAATCAAATGAAAGTCAAGCATATTCAAACAAAGCTATTTTAATCGAATGAAAGTCAATTACATTCTACAAAGCTAATTGAATCAAATGAAAGTCAAACACATTCAAACAAAGCTATTTGAATCAAATGAAAGTCAAACAGATTCAAACAAAGCTATTTGAATCAAATGAGAGTTAAATACATTAAAACAAAGCTAATTAAATCAAATAAATGTAAAATACATTCTACAAAGCTAATTGAATTAAATTAAAGTCAAACACATTCAAACAAAGCTAATTAAATCAAATGAAAGTGAAACACATTCAAACAAAGATTTTGAATCAAATGAAAGTCAAATACATTCTACAAAGATAATTGAATCAAATGAAAGTCAAACACATTCAAATAAAGCTATTTGAATCAAATGAAAGTCAAATACATTCTACAAAGCTAATTGAATCAAATGAAAGTCAAACACATTCAAACAACGCTATTTGAATCAAAGGAGAGTCAAATAAATTTAAACAAAGCTAATAAAATCAAATAAAAGTAAAATACATTCTACAAAGCTAATTGAGTCAAATGAAAGTCAAACACATTCAAACAAAGCCTTTTAAATCAAATGAAAGTCAAACACATTCAAAAAAGCTTTTTAATTTAAATGAAAGTCAAACACATTCAAACAAAGCTATATAAATCAAATGAAAGTGAAATGCATTCTACAAAGCAAATTGATCTAAATGAAATTCAAACACATTCAAACAAAGCTATTTGAATCAAATGACAGTCAAACACATTCTACAAAACTAATTGAATCAATTGAAAGTCAAACACATTCAAACAAAGCTATTTGAATCAAATGAAAGTCAAATACATTCTACAAAGCTAATTGAATCAAATGATAGTCAAACACATTCAAACAAAGCTAATTGAATCAAATGAAAGTCAAACACATTCAAACAAAGCTATTTTAATAACATGAATGTCAAATACATTCTACAAAGCTAATTGAAATAAATGAAAGTCAAACACATTCAAACAAAGCTATTTGAATCAAATGAAATTCAAATACATTCTACTAAGCTAATTGAATCAAATGAAAGTCAAACACATTCAAACAAGCTATTTGAATCAAATGACAGTCAAATACATTCTACAAAGCTAATTGTATCAAATGAAAGTCAAACACATTCAAACAAAGCTATTTGAATCAAATGAAAGTGAAATGCATTCTACAAAGCTAATTTAATCAAATGAAAGTGAAAGACATTCAAACAAAGCTAATTGAATCAAATGAAAGTCAAACACATTCAAATAAAGCTATTTGAATCAAATGAAAGTCAAATACGTTCTACAAAGCTAATTGTATCAAATGAAAGTCAAACGCAATCAAATAAAGCTATTTGAGTCAAATAAAAGTCAAACACATTCAAACAAAGTTGTTTAAATTAAATGAAAGTGAAATGTAATCTTCAAAGCTAATTGAATCAATTGAAAGTTAAACGCATTCAAACAAAGCTATTTGAATCAAATGAAAGTCAAACACATTCAAACAAAGCTAATTGAATCAAATGAAAGTCAAATACATTCAACAAAGCTAATTAAATCAAATAAAAGTCAAACACATTCAAACAAAGCTAATTGCATCAAATGAAAGTCAAGCACATTCAAACAAAGCTATTTTAATCGAATGAAAGTCAATTACATTCTACAAAGCTAATTGAATCAAATGAAAGTCAAACACATTCAAAAAAGCTATTTGAATCAAATGAAAGTCAAACACATTCAAACAAAGCTATTTAAATCAAATGAGAGTCAAATACATTAAAACAAAGCTAATTAAATCAAATAAATGTCTAATACATTCTACAAAGCTAATTGAACTAAATTAAAGTCAAACACATTCAAACAAAGCTAATTGAATCAAATGAAAGTCAAACACATTCAAACAAAGATTTCGAATCAAATGAAAGTCAAATACATTCTACAAAGCTAATTGAATCAAATGAAAGTCAAACACATTCAAATAAAGCTATTTCAATCAAATGAAAGTCAAATACATTCTACAAAGCTAATTGAATCAAATGAAAGTCAAACACATTCAAACAAAGCTATTTGAATCAAATGAGAGTCAAATAAATTTAAACAAAGCTAATTAAATCAAATAAAAGTAAAATACATTCTACAAAGCTAATTGAATCAAATGAAAGTCAAACACATTCAAACAAAGCCTTTTAAATCAAATGAAAGTCAAACACATTCAAAAAAAGCATTTTAATTTAAATGAAAGTCAAACACATTCAAACAAAGCTATATAAATCAAATGAAAGTGAAATACATTCTACAAAGCTAATTGAATCAAATGAAAGTCAAACACATTCAAACAAAGCTATTTGAATCAAATGAAAGTCAAATACATTCTACAAAGCTAATTGAATCAAATGAAAGTCAAAGACATTCAAACAAAGCTAATTGAATCAAATGAAAGTCAAAGACATTCAAACAAAGCTAGTTGAATCAAATGAAAGTCAAACACATTCAAACAAAGCTATTTTAATTAAATGAATGTCAAATACATTCTACAAAGCTAATTGAATCAAATGAAATTCAAACACATTCAAACAAAGCTAATTAAATCAAATAAAAGTCAAATACATTCTACAAAGCTAGTTGAATCAAAAGAAAGTCAAACACATTCAAACAAAGCTAATTAAATCAAATAAAAGTCAAATACATTCAAACAAAGTTGTTTAAATTAAATGAAAGTGAAATGTATTCTTCAAAGCTAATTGAATCAATTGAAAGTTAAACGCATTCAAACAAAGCTATTTGAATCAAATGAAAGTCAAACACATTCAAACAAAGCTAATTGAATCAAATGAAAGTCAAATACATTCAACAAAGCTAATTGAATCAAATGAAAGTCAAACACATTCAAACAAAGCTAATTGAATCAAAGGAAAGTCAAGCATATTCAAACAAAGCTATTTTAATCGAATGAAAGTCAATTACATTCTACAAAGCTAATTGAATCAAATGAAAGTCAAACACATTCAAACAAAGCTATTTGAATCAAATGAAAGTCAAACAGATTCAAACAAAGCTATTTGAATCAAATGAGAGTCAAATACATTAAAACAAAGCTAATTAAATCAAATAAATGTCTAATACATTCTACAAAGCTAATTGAATTAAATTAAAGTCAAACACATTCAAACAAAGCTAATTGAATCAAATGAAAGTCAAACACATTCAAACAAAGATTTCGAATCAAATGAAAGTCAAATACATTCTACAAAGCTAATTGAATCAAATGAAAGTAAAACACATTCAAATAAAGCTATTTCAATCAAATGAAAGTCAAATACATTCTACAAAGCTAATTGAATCAAATGAAAGTCAAACACATTCAAACAAAGCTATTTGAATCAAATGAGAGTCAAATAAATTTAAACAAAGCTAATTAAATCAAATAAAAGTAAAATACATTCTACAAAGCTAATTGAATCAAATGAAAGTCAAACACATTCAAACAAAGCCTTTTAAATCAAATGAAAGTCAAACACATTCAAAAAAAGCTTTTGAATTTAAATGAAAGTCAAACACATTCAAACAAAGCTATATAATTCAAATGAAAGTGAAATGCATTCTATAAAACAAATTGAATTAAATGAAATTCGAACACATTCAAACAAAGCTATTTAAATCAAATGACAGTAAAATACATTCTACAAAGCTAATTGAATCAAATGAAAGTCAAACACATTCAAACAAAGCTATTTGAATCAAATGAAAGTCAAATACATTCTACAAAGCTAATTGAATCAAATGAAAGTCAAAGACATTCAAACAAAGCTAATTGAATCAAATGAAAGTCAAACACATTCAAACAAAGCTATTTTAATTTAATGAATGTCAAATACATTCTACTAAGCTAATTGAATCAAATGAAAGTCAAACACATTCAAACAAAGCTATTTGAAGAAAATGAAAGTCAAATACATTCTACAAAGCAAATTGAAACAACTGAAAGTCAAACACAGTCAAACAAAGTTATTTGACTCAAATGAAAGTCAAATACATTCTACAAAGCTAATTGAATCAAATGAAAGTCAAACACATTCAAACAAAGCTATTTGAATCAAATGAAAGTCAAATACGTTCTACAAAGCTAATTGTATCATATGAAAGTCAAACGCAATCAAATAAAGCTATTTGAGTTAAATGAAAGTCAAACACATTCAAACAAAGTTGTTTAAATTAAATTAAAGTGAAATGTATTCTACAAAGCTAATTGAATCAAATGAAAGTAAAACGCATTCAAACAAAGCTATCTGAATCAAATGAGAGCCAAATACATTCTACAAAGCTAATTGAATCAAATGAAAGTCAAACATATTCAAACAAAGCTAATTGAATCAAATGAGAGTCAAATACATTCAACAAAGCTAATTGAATCAAATGAAAGTCAAACACATTCAAACTAAGCTAATTGAATCAAATGAAAGTCAAGCACATTTAAACAAAGCTATTTTAATCAAATGAAAGTCAAATACATTCTACAAAGCTAATTGAATCAAATGAAAGTCAAACACATTCAAACAAAGCTATTTGAATCAAATGAAAGTCAAACATATTCAAACAAAGCTATTTGAATCAAATGAGAGTCAAATACATTAAAACAAAGCTAATTAAATCAAATAAAAGTCTAATACATTCTACAAAGCTAATTGAATTAAATTAAAGTGAAACACATTCAAGCAAAGCTAATTAAATCAAATGAAAGTCAAACACATTTAAACAAAGATTTTGAATCAAATGAAAATCAAATACATTCTACAAAGCTAATTGAATCAAATGAAAGTCAAACACATTCAAATAAAGCTATTTGAATCAAATGAAAGTCAAATACATTCTATAAAGCTAATTGAATCAAATGAAAGTCAAACACATTCAAACAAAGCTATTTGAATCAAAGGAGAGTCAAATAAATTCAAACAAAGCTAATTAAATCAAATAAAAGTAAAATACATTCTACAAAGCTAATTGAATCAAATGAAAGTCAAACACATTCAAACAAAGCCTTTTAAATCAAATGAAAGTCAAACACATTCAAAAAAGCTTTTTAATTTAAATGAAAGTCAAACACATTCAAACAAAGCTATATAAATCAAATGAAAGTGAAATGCATTCTACAAAGAAAATTGATCTAAATGAAATTCAAACACATTCAAACAACGCTATTTAAATCAAATGACAAACAAACACATTCTACAAAGCTAATTGAATCAATTGAAAGTCAAACACATTCAAACAAAGCTATTTGAATCAAATGAAAGTCAAATACATTCTACAAAGCTAGTTGAATCAAATGAAAGTCAAACACATTCAAACAAAGCTAATTGAATCAAATGAAAGTCAAACACATTCAAACAAAGCTATTTTAATAAAATGAATGTCAAATACATTCTACAAAGCTAATTGAATCAAATGAAAGTCAAACACATTCAAACAAAGCTATTTGAATCAAATGAAATTCAAATACATTCTACTAAGCTAATTGAATCAAATGCAAGTCAAGCACATTCAAACAAGCTATTTGAATCAAATGACAGTCAAATACATTCTACAAAGCTAATTGTATCAAATGAAAGTCAAACACATTCAAACAAAGCTATTTGAATCAAATGAAAGTGAAATGCATTCTACAATGCTAATTGAATCAAATGAAAGTGAAACACATTCAAACAAAGCTAATTGAATCAAATGAAAGTCAAACACATTCAAATAAAGCTATTTGAATCAAATGAAAGTCAAATACGTTCTACAAAGCTAATTGTATCAAATGAAAGTCAAACGCAATCAAATAAAGCTATTTGAGTCAAATGAAAGTCAAACACATTCAAACAAAGTTGTTTAAATTAAATGAAAGTGAAATGTATTCTTCAAAGCTAATTAAATCAATTGAAAGTTAAACGCATTCAAACAAAGCTATTTGAATCAAATGAAAGTCAAACACATTCAAACAAAGCTAATTGAATCAAATGAAAGTCAAATACAATCAACAAAGCTAATTGAATCAAATGAAAGTCAAACACATTCAAACAAAGCTAATTGCATCAAATGAAAGTCAAGCACATTCAAACAAAGCTATTTTAATCGAATGAAAGTCAATTACATTCTACAAAGCTAATTGAATCAAATGAAAGTCAAACACATTCAAACAAAGCTATTTGAATCAAATAAAAGTCAAACACATTCAAACAAAGCTATTTGAATCAAATGAGAGTCAAATACATTAAAACAAAGCTAATTAAATCAAATAAAAGTCTAATACATTCTACAAAGCTAATTGAATTAAATTAAAGTCAAACACATTCAAACAAAGCTAATTGAATCAAATGAAAGTCAAACACATTCAAACAAAGATTTCGAATCAAATGAAAGTCAAATACATTCTACAAAGCTCATTGAATCAAATGAAAGACAAACACATTCAAACAAAGCTATTTTAATAAAATGAATGTCAAATACATTCTACAAAGCTAATTGAATCAAATGAAAGTCAAACACATTCAAACAAAGCTATTTGAATCAAATGAGAGTCAAATAAATTTAAACAAAGCTAATTAAATCAAATAAAAGTAAAATAAATTCTACAAAGCTAATTGAATCAAATGAAAGTCAAACACATTCAAACAAAGCCTTTTAAATCAAATGAAAGTCAAACACATTCAAAAAAATCTTTTTAATTTAAATGAAAGTCAAACAAATTCAAACAAAGCTATATAAATCAAATGAAAGTGAAGTGCATTCTACAAAGCAAATTGAATTAAATGAAATTCAAACACATTCAAACAAAGCTATTTAAATCAAATGACAGTAAAATACATTCTACAAAGCTAATTGAATCAAATGAAAGTCAAACACATTCAAACAAAGCTATTTGAATCAAATGAAAGTCAAATACATTCTACAAAGCTAATTGAATCAAATGAAAGTCCAAGACATTCAAACAAAGCTAATTGAATCAAATGAAAGTCAAAGACATTCAAACAAAGCTAATTGAATCAAATGAAAGTCAAACACATTCAAACAAAGCTATTTTAATTAAATGAATGTCAAATACATTCTGCAAAGCTAATTAAATCAAATGAAAGTCAAACACATTCAAACAAAGCTATTTGAAGAAAATGAAAGTCAAATACATTCTACAAAGCTAATTGAATCAAATGAAAGTCAAACACATTCAAACAAAGCTATTTGAATCAAATGAAAGTCAAATACGTTCTACAAAGCTAATTGAATCAAATGAAAGTCAAACACATTCAAACAAAGCTAATTGAATCAAATGAGAGTCAAATACATTCAACAAAGCTAATTGAATCAAATGAAAGTCAAACATATTCAAACTAAGCTAATTGAATCAAATGAAAGTCAAGCACATTCAAACAAAGCTATTTTAATCAAATGAAAGTCAAATACATTCTACAAAGCTAATTGAATCAAATGAAAGTAAAACACATTCAAACGAAGCTATTTGAATCAAATGAAAGTCAAACACATTCAAACAATGCTATTTGAATCAAATGAGAGTCAAATACATTAAAACAAAGCTAATTAAATCAAATAAAAGTCTAATACATTTTACAAAGCTAATTGAATTAAATTAAAGTCAAACACATTCAAACAAAGCTAATTGAATCAAATGAAAGTCAAACACATTCAAACAAAGATTTTGAATCAAATGAAAGTCAAATACATTCTACAAAGCTAATTGAATCAAATGAAAGTCAAACACATTCAAATAAAGC
This sequence comes from Chenopodium quinoa, assembly GCF_001683475.1. Classification (NCBI taxonomy): domain Eukaryota; kingdom Viridiplantae; phylum Streptophyta; class Magnoliopsida; order Caryophyllales; family Amaranthaceae; genus Chenopodium; species Chenopodium quinoa. The sequence continues at coordinate 12,637 of NW_018743100.1, forward strand.
TATTTGAATCAAATGAAAGTCAAATACATTCTACAAAGCTCATTGAATCAAATGAAAGACAAACACATTCAAACAAAGCTATTTTAATAAAATGAATGTCAAATACATTCTACAAAGCTAATTGAATCAAATGAAAGTCAAACACATTCAAACAAAGCTATTTGAATCAAATGAGAGTCAAATAAATTTAAACAAAGCTAATTAAATCAAATAAAAGTGAAATAAATTCTACAAAGCTAATTGAATCAAATGAAAGTCAAACACATTCAAACAAAGCCTTTTAAATCAAATGAAAGTCAAACACATTCAAAAAAATCTTTTTAATTTAAATGAAAGTCAAACAAATTCAAACAAAACTATATAAATCAAATGAAAGTGAAGTGCATTCTACAAAGCAAATTGAATTAAATGAAATTCAAACACATTCAAACAAAGCTATTTAAATCAAATGACAGTAAAATACATTCTACAAAGCTAATTGAATCAAATGAAAGTCAAACACATTCAAACAAAGCTATTTGAATCAAATGAAAGTCAAATACATTCTACAAAGCTAATTGAATCAAATGAAAGTCAAAGACATTCAAACAAAGCTAATTGAATCAAATGAAAGTCAAAGACATTCAAACAAAGCTAATTGAATCAAATGAAAGTCAAACACATTCAAACAAAGCTATTTTAATTAAATGAATGTCAAATACATTCTGCAAAGCTAATTGAATCAAATGAAAGTCAAACACATTCAAAAAAGCTATTTGAAGAAAATGAAAGTCAAATACATTCTACAAAGCTAATTGAATCAAATGAAAGTCAAACACATTCAAACAAAGCTATTTGAATCAAATGAAAGTCAAATACGTTCTACAAAGCTAATTGTATCATATGAAAGTCAAACGCAATCAAATAAAGCTATTTGAGTCAAATGAAAGTCAAACACATTCAAACAAAGTTGTTTAAATTAAATTAAAGTGAAATGTGTTCTACAAAGCTAATTGAATCCAATGAAAGTTAAACGCATTCAAACAAAGCTATTTCAATCAAATGAGAGTTAAATACATTCTACAAAGCTAATTGAATCAAATGAAAGTCAAACACATTCAAACAAAGCTAATTGAATCAAATGAGAGTCAAATACATTCAACAAAGCTAATTGAATCAAATGAAAGTCAAACATATTCAAACTAAGCTAATTGAATCAAATGAAAGTCAAGCACATTCAAACAAAGCTATTTTAATCAAATGAAAGTCAAATACATTCTACAAAGCTAATTGAATCAAATGAAAGTAAAACACATTCAAACGAAGCTATTTGAATCAAATGAAAGTCAAACACATTCAAACAATGCTATTTGAATCAAATGAGAGTCAAATACATTAAAACAAAGCTAATTAAATCAAATAAAAGTCTAATACATTTTACAAAGCTAATTGAATTAAATTAAAGTCAAACACATTCAAACAAAGCTAATTGAATCAAATGAAAGTCAAACACATTCAAACAAAGATTTTGAATCAAATGAAAGTCAAATACATTCTACAAAGCTAATTGAATCAAATGAAAGTCAAACACATTCAAATAAAGCTATTTGAATCAAATGAAAGTCAAATACATTCTACAAACCTAATTGAATCAAATGAAAGTCAAACACATTCAAACAAAGCTATTTGAATCAAAGGAGAGTCAAATAAATTCAAACAAAGCTAATTAAATCAAATAAAAGTAAAATACATTCTACAAAGCTAATTGAATCAAATGAAAGTCAAACACATTCAAACAAAGCCTTTTAAATCAAATGTAAGTCAAACACATTCAAACAAAGCTAATTAAATCAAATAAAAGTCAAACACATTCTACAAAGCAAATTGAATCATATAAAAGTCAAACACATTCAAACAAAAGCTAATTGCATCAAATGGAAGTCAAATACATTCTACAAAGCTAATTGAATTAAATATGTTAATTCAATATAAGCTAATCGAATTAAATTAAAGTCAAACACATTCAAAATAAGCTAATATAATTAAATTAAAGTCAATCACATTCAAACAAAGCTTTCGAACCAAGTGAAAGTCAAATACATTCTACAAAGCTAATTGAATCAAATGAAAGTCAAATACATTCTACTAAGCTAATTGAATCAAATGAAAGTCAAACACATTCAAACAAAGCTATTTGAATCAAATGACAGTCAAATACATTTTACAAAGCTAATTGAATCAAATGAAAGTCAAACACATTCAAACAAACCTAATTGAATCAAATGAAAGTCAAACATATTCAAACAAAGCTATTTTAATCAAATGAATGTCAAATACATTCAACAAAGCTAATTGTATCAAATGGAAGTCAAACACATTCAAATAAAGCTATTTGAATCAAATGAAAATCAAACGCATTCAAACAAAGTTATTTAAATCAAATGAAAATGAAATGCATTCTACAAAGCTAATTGAATCAAATGAAAGTTAAACACATTCAAACAAAGCTATTTGAATCAAATGAGAGTCAAATACATTCAAACAAAGCTAATTAAATCAAATAAAAGTCAAATACATTCTACAAAGCTAATTGAATCAAATAAAAGTCAAACACATTCAAACAAAGCTATTTGAATCAAATGAGAGTCAAACACGTTCAAACAAAGCTAATTAAATCAAATAAAAGTCAAATACATTCTACAAAGCTAATTGAATCAAATAAAAGTCAAACACATTCAAACAAGGCCTTTTAAATCAAATAAAAGTCAAACACATTCAAAAAAAGCTTTTTAATTTAAATGAAAGTCAAACACATTCAAACAAAGCTATATAAATCAAATGAAAGTGAAATGTAATCTACAAAGCAAATTGAATCAAATGAAATTCAATCACATTCAACAAAGCTATTTGAATCAAATGAAAGTCAAATACATTCTACAAAGCTAATTGAATCAAATGAAACTCAAACACATTCAAACAAAGCTATTTGAATCAAATGAGAGTCAAACATGTTCAAACAAAGCTAATTAAATCAAATAAAAGTCAAATACATTCTACAAAGCTAATTGAATCAAATGAAAGTCAAAAACATTTAAACAAAGATATTTGAATCAAATGAAAGTTAAATACATTCTACTAAGCTAAATTGGATCAAATGAAAGTCAAACACATTCAAACAAAGCTATTTGAATCAAATGAAAGTCAAATACGTTCTACAAAGCTAATTGAATCAAATAAAAGTGAAACACATTCAAATAAAGCTATTTGAATTAAATGAGAGTTGATTAGGGGATTTTGCTCCCACCAATCGGAATGCGCCACGTGGGCCAATCAGGTCCTGCCAAGTGTCCCCCAGTTGGAACTGCCAGGGCTTGCCACGTGGCACGCGCTTATTCGTCCACCTTGGACCTATTATGTCATGACATGTGGCATACTCCATGCCTAATGGAGAACCCGGCCACCCAGGCCCAACTTCTGAGGGAAGCCCAATAAGCCCTAGGTTAACCTAAACCTAGGATTGGCACGTTTCCCAAGGTTATAAATACCTCCCTTAATCCTTATTAAGGGGGATTACATGAATAACAGGCTGATCACGCTAAAAAAGCAGATTACCTACATTAAACACTCTCACCTAGACTTGGTGAACAGAACAACAATATTTCTTACAGCCACCTCCGTTTGGTGGACATGCAGCAAAAAATGTCCAACCTATGGACTGGCAGCTACGGTTGCTTAGACTTGGTGAACAGCCGTCGGCCTTCTCCAAGGAAAATTAATGAAGCCGCTCAGCCGGCCAAAGTGAAAAATGTATTAGTAGGCGCCTATGACGGCACTACTAACCTAGAAGACCATCTGATGACATTCACCAACCTGATGTACGTTCAAGGGTTGGATGATCCCACCTGGTGCAAGTGTTTCCCAGCGACTCTCAAAGGAATCGCACAACAATGGTTCGGCAACCTGCCGACTGGTTGTGTAACTAACTTCAGGACGCTTGCTTACTTATTCACCTCCAACTTCGCCATGAACATCCCTGCGAAGAAGACGACCCTTGATTTAGGAACAATTCAGCATGGCGAGAAGGAGGGGCTTCGTTCTTACATCAGGCGGCTTAACCTAATGAGAATACAGATTCAAGGGTTACCGGATGAAGTAGCCTATACTGACTTTTTCAGAGGTCTCAAAGACGGGTCGACCTTCAAATTTGATTTGGTCCGAAAGAGGGTGGCGACTCTTCAAGAGGCCTTGATTGAAGCGGAAGCCTATATACAGGCGACTGATCTTTGTAGTACGGGAAAACAGTCGGACGGGAAAAGGTTCGACAAAAGAGAAGGACGACAGAAACAGTCGTCAAACAAAGACGAGAAGAGAAAAGAGGTCTGGGCGGCTGATTCCTCTAAACAGCCGGCCCAGAAAAAGAAAAAAGAATTCAAACCATACTCCCCAAAGTATGCGTTTAACAAGGATAGCCAGTTTATCCTAAAGGAAATCAAGGGACGAATCTCAATTGAGAAGACGGTCCCCATGAAGGGTTCTGCAAACAACCGGAACCAAGATAAATTATGTGCTTATCATGAAGATGTTGGTCATCACACCAATGAATGCATCAGTCTCATGCGGTATCTGGACCGCCTGGCTGAACATGGTGATCTTGACACTTATGTCAAGAAATCTACGAGGAACACTTCCTCAAAAAAGTAGTCGGCCAAAAAGAATCAAAAGGTTGACAGCTCCGATACAGATGATGCAGTCGTCTACACCATTGCAGGGGGATTCTCAGGAGGCGGCCCCACTATTAGGGGCAACAAAGACAATATCAGGCGGTTAGATGTAAATTCCGTTAACCAAGAACGACCCTCCAAATATTCATGCGGTAAGAGGGCCACATGACGACCCTATCGTTATTGAATGTAAAGTGGCCAACCAGAGAGTTGGCCGAATCCTCATAGATACCGGAAGCTCCTCAGATCTCATCAGTAGCAAATGTCTGTCGAAACTAAAATATCAGACTGATTGCATACATCCGGCCTCCCACCCTTTAGTAGGGTTTGGAGGAGGAGTTGTCCACCCACTAGGACGAGTGGATTTACCCATCCGCCTGGGCGAAAAAGGGGAAGGACGACACATGGTAGTCCGGTTCCTGGTAGTAGAAGAACTCTCGGCCTACAACATGATTCTGGGTCGACCAACCCTGAATAAATCCAAGGCTGTTATAATCCCATCTCTTATGTAGCTCAAGTTTGAGAGGGATAATGGAACAGTCGGCTCCCTAAAGGGAGATCAGAGGATGGCCCGAGAGTGCTATCTCTTGGATGTCAAGCCCACTGTTATGGCCACTGGGTCGAGTGGTGCAAAAATAGACCTTGACAATGTCAAGGAGAGTGCGCCTGTTCAAAAAGCAGGCGGCAAGAAGAGAAAGGCATCCCAGACGGGGGCCGCAAGAAAAGACAAACAATAGCAATCATTGGCAGAGGAGCGGTCGGATGAATTCCGCCCTCAGCCGGCTGTTGAGCATATGGACCTGATCCTAGACGACTCACGTCCTGACCGAACAGTCAAAGTTGGGACGACTGCTCTGAGTGTCCTAGGTGACGACTTTCACAAACTATTGAAAGAATACAAGGACATCTTTGCATTCGAAGTCCATGAAATGCCAGGTATTAGTCCTGATCTGGCGGTGCATAAAGTGGCCGTGGATCCGAAAAAGAAGCCGGTACGGCAGAAGAAGCGGAACCATGGCGAAGAAAGAAGTCTGGCGGCAGCCGCCGAAGTTAAAAAATTACTTGATGCAGGGTTCATTCGGCAATGTTACTTCCCAGACTGGGTTGCAAATGTGGTGCTTGTTAAAAAGCCGAATGGCACCTGGCAAATGTGTGTAGACTACACAGACTTAAACAAGGCGTGCCCCAAAGACAGTTACCCTCTACCTAAAATTGATAACTTGGTCGACTCAACAGCCGGCCATGCTTTGATGAGCTTTATGGACGCCTATTATGGTTTCCATCAAATTCCTTTATGGAAGAAAGATCAGGAGAAGACGGCCTTCGTCACTGATCAGGGGTTATACTGTTACACGGTCATGCCGTTTGGTCTTAAGAATGCCCCGGCTACCTTTCAGCGAATGATAAACACTGTGTTCTTTGATCAGATTGGGAGAAACGTCGAGGCATACATTGATGATATGATTGTCAAGACTAAACTTTAGAAAGATCATCTGTCGGACCTCCGAGAAACTTTCGCCACACTCAGGCGGCACCATGTCATGCTCAATCCCAAGAAATGTGTCTTTGGAGTTGAGTCTAGGAAATTTCTCGGATTCCTTATCAATCAGAGAGGAATAGAGGCGAACCCTGAGAAGGTGCAGGCGGTCATTGACATGCAGTCGCCTCGTACCATCCGAGAGGTTAAGAAGTTAACAGGTTGTCTGGCGGCCTTGGGAAGATTTCTAAGCCGATCAGGCGACAAATGCTTATACTTTTTCCAGGCAATTAAGAAAAAGGCAAGGTTTGAATGGGGGCCGGATGCTGAGGCCGCCTTCCAGAAATTGAAAGTTCACTTGCATTCCTTGCCGAGCCTGGTCAGCCCTTTCCCCAAGAAGTACTCTACATGTACCTGGCCGTCTCTGATCATGCGTTAAGCGCTGTTCTCCTTGCTGAAAGAGACGGCTGTCAGCTCCCGGTCTACTTTGTCAGTCACGTACTGAAAAATGCCGAGTTGAGGTATCCCTTAGTGGAGAAATTTGGTCTTGCACTCTTTGATTAGGGGATTTTGCTCCCACCAATCGGAATGCGCCACGTGGGCCAATCAGGTCCTGCCAAGTGTCCCCCAGTTGGAACTGCCAGGGCTTGCCACGTGGCACGCGCTTATTCGTCCACCTTGGACCTATTATGTCATGACATGTGGCATACTCCATGCCTAATGGAGAAACCGGCCACCCAGGCCCAACTTCCAAGGGAAGCCCAATCAGCCCTAGGTTAACCTCAACCTAGGATGGGCACGTTTCCCAAGGTTATAAATACCTCCCTTAATCCTCATTAAGGGGGATTACGAAAACGAGAACGGAAAAAACACATTCATTACACACACAGTAATAACCGGCTGATCTCGCTAACAAAGCAGATTACCTACATTTAACACTCTCACCTAGAGAGACCCAATCACTTTAATTTCCGCATTAATTACTCCTTAATCAAGTACTAACTTGACCGTTGGAGGCGGAGCTCCCAGGAGTCTCCGTTATTTTGCAAGTACAGGCGTCCGGTTCCAGTCTCGGAATTGTAACTCTCCCGCAGGACATCAGAAAACCCCGAAACATTTGGCGCCGTCTGTGGGGAGAGTACTTCTAAGATGGCATCCAAGTCTGTACCGACTCCTGAAGAGAGGCGTCCCCTAGACGACCCTCAAGTTCAGTCGGACCATGATACCGAGAGTGAATTTGAAGTTGAAGCTCACACAGCTTCAGACGGGACCCTAAGGGCCCGACGTACCCGTCATACCGAAAGGAGGGAACGGGAACATCTTTAAACTGGAAGTGAGCCAGCAGGCGCACCGCCTGTTCGGCAACAGCCGACTTATGGGTCTGCTCCCATCACAAGGAACGAACTCATGACCTTCATGAGGGACTTCAAGGGAGAGATTCAAGAGTTGATCAACAAGAAGCCGCCTGCTCCAGTCAAGGAGCAGTCGGCTAAGAAACCCTCCACTTCACTGAAGAGGAAGCCAGTTCAAGGGCGAGAGGTGACTCCTCATCCTAAATCTAGTAAGCGGGAGCCACCTGCCCTTGACTTCAGGCGGACGGGTCAAAGCAGACATTCACAGACGCTCGGCTACTACTAGAGCAGAAGAAGAGTGACCGATTGTCAGAGTCGGCCTCTACTTCAAACTTTCAAGACAGTCTGCGAAATGCCTCGATGAGGCATACTCAGTCGTATCATGAGAGTCAGTCAGGCGGCACCTCCCGTCAGTCCGGCTTTCATAGCGACCAGGCGGTACCAAACTTACCATTTGTGCCGCAACAACAGTATTTTTTGCAGCCACCTCCGTTTGGTGGACCTGCAGCAAAAAACGTCCAACCTATGGACTGGCAGCTACGGTTGCTTAGACTTGGTGAACAGCCGTCGGCCTTCTCCAAAGAAATTACTGAAGCCGCTCAGCCGGCCAAAGTGAAAAATGTACTAGTAGGCGCCTATGACGGCACTACTAACCTAAAAGACCATCTGATGGCATTCACCAACCTGATGTACCTTCAAGGGTTGGATGATCCCACTTGGTGCAAGTGTTTCCCAGCGACTCTCAAAGGAATCGCACAACAATGGTTCGGCAACCTGCCGACTGGTTGTGTAAATAGCTTCAGGACGCTTGCTTACTTATTCACCTCCAACTTCGCCATGAACATCCCTGCGAAGAAAACGACCCTTGATTTAGGAACAATTCAGCAGGGCGAGAAGGAGGGGCTTCGTTCTTACATCAGGTGGTTTAACCTGATGAGAATACAGATTCAAGGGTTACCGGATGAGGTAGCCTATACTGACTTTTTCAGAGGTCTCAAAGACGGGTCTACCTTCAAATTTGATTTGGTTCGAAAGAGGGTGGCGACCCTTCAAGAGGCCATGATTGAAGCAGAAGCCTATATACAGGCGACTGATCTTTGTACGGTAAAACAGTCGGACGGGAAAAGGTTCGACAAAAGAGAAGGACGACAGAAACAGTCGTCAAACAAAGATGAGAAAAGAAAAGAGGTCTGGGCGGCTGATTCCTCTAAACAGCCGGCCCAGAAAAAGAAAAAAGAATTCAAACCATACTCCCCAAAGTATGCGTTTAACAAGGATAACCAGTTTATCCTAAAAGAAATCAAGGGACGGATCTCAATTGAGAAGCCGGTCCCCATGAAGGGTTCTGCAAAAAACCGGAACCAAGATAAATTCTGTGCTTATCATGATGATGTTGGTCATCACACCAATGACTGCATCAGTCTCATGCGGTATCTGGACCGCCTGGCTGAACAAGGTGATCTTGACACTTATGTCATGAAATCTACGGGGAACACTTCCTCAAAAAAGCAGTCGGCTAAAAAGAATCAACAGGCCGACAGCTCTGATACAGATGATGCAGTCGTCTACACCATTGCAGGCGGCTTCTCTGGAGGCGGCCCCACTATTAGGGGCAACAAAGACAATATCAGGCGGTTAGATGTAAATTCCGTTCACCATGAACGGCTGTCCAAATATTCATTTCCTGAAATTGTCATCACTGAAGAAGATCTAGGAGGGGTAAGGGGGCTGCATGACGACCCTATCGTTATTGAATGTAAAGTGGCCAACCAGAGAATTGGCCGAATCCTCATAGATACCGGAAGCTCCTCAGATCTCATCAGTAGCAAATGTCTGTCGAAGCTAAAATATCAGACTGATTGCATACATCCGGCCTCCCACCCTTTAGTAGGGTTTGGAGGAGGAGTCGTCCACCCACTGGGACGAGTGGATTTACCCATCCGCCTGGGTGAAAAAGGGGAAGGACGACACATGGTAGTCCGGTTCCTGGTAGTGGAAGAACTCTCGGCCTACAACATGATTCTGGGTCGACCAACCCTGAATAAATCCAAGGCTGTTATAATCCCATCTCTTATGTAGCTCAAGTTTGAGAGGGATAATGGAACAGTCGGCTCCCTAAAGGGATATCAGAGGATGGCCCGAGAGTGCTATCTCTCGGATGTCAAGCCCACTTTTATGGCCACTGGGTCAAGCGGTGAAAAAACAGACCTTGACAATGTCAAGGACAGTGCGCCTGTTCAAGAAGCAGGCGGCAAGAAGAGAAAGGCATCCCAGACAGGGGCCGCAAGAAAAGAAAGAAAATAGCAATCAGTGGCAGAGGAGCGGTCGGATGAGTTCTGCCCTCAGCCGGCTGGTGAGCATGCGGACCTGATCTTAGACGACTCACGTCCTGACCGAACAGTCAAAGTTGGGACGACTGCTCTGAGAAACCTTGGTGACGACTTTCAAAAACTATTGAAAGAATACAAGGACATCTTTGCATTCGAAGTCCATGAAATGCCAGGCATTAGTCCTGATCTGGCGGTACATAAACTGGCTGTGGATCCAAAAAAGAAGCCGGTACGGCAAAAGAAGCGGAACCATGGCGAAGAAAGAAGTCTGGCGGCAGCCGCTGAAGTTAAAAAATTACTTGATGCAGGGTTCATTCGGCAATGTTACTTCCCAGACTGGGTTGCAAATGTGGTGCTTGTTAAAAAGCCGAATGGCACCTGGCGAATGTGTGTAGACTACACAGACTTAAACAAGGCGTGCCCCAAAGACAGTTACCCTCTACCTAAAATTGATAACCTGGTCGACTCAACAGCCGGCCATGCTTTGATGAGCTTTATGGACGCCTATTCTGGTTTCTATCAAATTCCTTTATGGAAGAAAGATCAGGAGAAGACGACCTTAGTCACTGATCAGGGGTTATACTGTTACACGGTCATGCCGTTTGGTCTAAAGAATGCCCCGGCTACCTTCCAGCGAATGATAAACACTGTGTTCTTTGATCAGATTGGGAGAAACGTCGAGGCATACATTGATGATATGATTGTCAAGACTAAACTTCAGAAAGATCATCCGTCGGACCTCCGAGAAACTTTCGCCACACTCAGGCGGCACCATGTCATGCTCAATCCCAAGAAATGTGTCTTTGGAGTTGAGTCTAGGAAATTTCTCGGGTTCCTTATCAATCAGAGAGGAATAGAGGCGAACCCTGAGAAGATGCAGGCAGTCATTGACATGAAGTCGCCTCGTACCATCCGAGAGGTTCAGAAGTTAACAGGTTGTCTGGCGGCCTTGGGAAGATTTCTAAGCCGATCAGGCGACAAATGCCTATACTTTTTCCAGGCAATTAAGAAAAAGGCAAGGTTTGAATGGAGGCCGGATGCTGAGGCCGCCTTCCAGAAATTGAAAGTTCACTTGCATTCCTTGCCGAGGCTGGTCAGCCCTTTGCCTAAAGAGGTACTCTACATGTACCTGGCCGTCTCTGATCATGCGTTAAGCGCTGTTCTCCTTGCTGAAAGAGACGGCTGTCAGCACCCGGTCTACTTTGTCAGTCACGTATTGAAAAATGCCGAGTTGAGGTATCCCCTAGTTGAGAAATTTGGTCTTGCACTCTTCATGGCTGTTAAAAAATTGAAGCCCTACTTTTTGGCACATGCAGTCGTCGTGTATACAGACCAACCTATCAAGCAGCCACTTACCATCATGGAGTCGTCAGGCCGAATGATCAAATGGGCCATAGAAATACAGAGCCTCGAAGTTACTTTCGAGCCTAGAAAAGCAATGAAGGGGCAAGCCTTTGCTGACTTTATTGTAGAGATGACTCGTCCTCCTGACTCTCAAGTTCCAGACCATGTATGGAAGGTATATGTGGACGGAAGCTCTACTTCAAATGGTTGTGGAGCAGGCGTCATATGTCAGTCGCCAGAGGGCGACAGGTACGAGTATGCTCTACGCTTCAGTTTTCAGGCTTCAAACAATGAGGCAGAATATGAAGCTTTCCTAGCCGGGATCCGCATGTGCAAGGCGGCAGGGGCAAGAAAAATAGACGCATGTTCCGATTCACAATTGATAGTGAGTCAGTACAATGGCGAATACGAAGCAACCCATCCGTCCATGATAAAGTATTTACAGGCGGTCCGACAAGCAGTCGGCTCTCTTGAGGATTTCCATCTGATCCAAGTGCCGAGATCAGAAAACAACCAGGCGGATGCACTGTCAAAATTAGCATCATCCGCCTCCTCTGATACTCCTCGAACTGTTTTTTGGGAAGTAATGGAGAAGAGAAGCATCGAGGAAAACCCTATAGGAATCCTAGACAGAAGCTCAACCTGGATGGATTCAATCAGGGCATATCTGACAAACGGTACACTGCCGGATGATCCTCAACAGGCGGCAGCATTGAAAAAACGAGCCACCTGTTTTGAAATGATAAAGGGAGAACTTCACAAAAGGGGGTACCTTCAACCCTTCTTAAAGTGTGTTACTCCAGAAAAGGGACAAGAGATACTAGACGATCTTCACTCTGGTTACTGTGCTTCTCATATAGGCGGTAGGACGCTTGCTGAAAGGGCAAGGCGGCAGGGCTACTTTTGGCCTACTTTGGAAGCAGATGCAATGGAGATGGTGAAAAAATGTGACAAGTGCCAAAGGTTTGGCAAACTAATTCACCGTCCGGCTACTGACCTCACTACCATTCATAGCCCACTACCGTTTGCTAAGTGGGGCATGGACATTCTGGGTCCATATACGCCTGCTACAGGCGGCAAGAAGTATATACTTGTTCCCATTGACTACTTCACTAAATGGGTAGAGGCGGAGGCTGTAAAGGGAATCAAGACGAAAGATGTAATTTCATTCATTTGGAAAAATGTCATCACTCGGTTCGGAGTTCCCATGTCTATGGTTTTTGATAATGGTCTCCAATTTGAGACGCCTGTTCTCAAAAGCTGGTTGGGTGACCAAGGAATTGCAAACTACGTTGCATCTGTCGGCCGTCCACAAGAAAACGGCCAGGTAGAAGCCTTTAATAAAATCATCTCAGACGGTCTCAAGAAAAAGATTGAACGAGCAGGCGGCCTATGGGCGGATGAACTACCACATGTTCTCTGGGTCATTAGGACGACTGAAAAAGGGGCGACTGGATAAACTCCATTCCTCCTAACTTACGGTGCGGAAGCTGTTCTTTTAATAGAACACTACGAGCCGACTCTTCGAGTAATGCTATATGACGAAGAGGCAAACTGGGAAGCCATGCGCCTGACATTAGACTCACTTCCTGAAAAGAGGGGCAATGCTGTTTTGCGCCATGAAATCTATCGCCTGAGAATGACTAGATCATACAACAAAAAAGTACACAGGCGTCCACTCAAAGTAGGGGACTTTGTACTTAGAAAAATGGAAGCAGTTGGTAGGGCTAATGAGTCTGGCAAACTAACTCCCAACTGGGAAGGACCCTACCGAATCTATGAGGAAGTGAGGGACGGTACCTACCGTCTGGAAACACCAGACGGACAACCGTTGCCTCGAACTTGGAATGTAGATAATCTTAAGAAATATTTCTTTTGAATGATGTAAATAGTCAAGAGCTACTTAATAAAAGTTTGCACTTACTATTCAATTTTGTACTAAGAGGGGCACGCCTACTAACAAATAGTCGGCTACTCTCCATGTTTAATTTTTATTCTTGCTTAAAGAGGGGCATGCCGTTTGTACCTTTACAGTCGGCTACTCTCCATTGAGTATTTTACTCTATTTTCAGAGGGGCATGCCGTCTGTACCTTTACAGTCGGCTACTCTCCATTGAGTTTTTCACTCTATCTTCAGAGGGACATGCCGTCTGTACCTTTACAGTCGGCTACTCTCCATTGAGTTTTTCACTCTATCTTCAGAGGGGCATGCCGTCTGTACCTTTACAGTCGGCTACTCTCCATTGAGTTTTTCACTCTATCTTCAGAGGGGCATGCCGTCTGTACTTTTACAGTCGGCTACTCTCCATTGAGTATTTTACTCGCAATAGGGGCATGTCGTCTGGACATATAGTCGGCTACTCTCCATAAGAAGATGGCCGACTGGTTCCAAACACATAGCCACCCCCCCTAATACTTAGCTAAAAAGATTAGGGCCTGGCCGACCCTGTGCCTAACAGGCGGCTACCCTCCTTTTACTTAGCACCTACTTACCAAGGCCACAGGCCGAATGATCAGACCAGGCGCCAAGCTAACTGATCAAATCTACAAAACTAATACGACCTGTCCCAACAACATAGCAGGCGTCCGGCGGCATCCCTCCGGATGAAATTCGTCGCAGAGAGCAGCTCCCTTTTGGGTGGAACATTGTTCTATAAACTAATTACACGGCACCTATACGACTGTCCCCAAGGGCAACCACGTAGCCGTTTTTGAGACAAGGATAACTCTATCACTAACCAAACCAGTGGTAGCAGTTGACATCTGAGTCAGATGACCGCCTGTATTACTTGGGATAACAGCAGGGGGTACCTCTTGAGTTAATAGCCAACAAACATTGGCGAATCAAGGGGTCTAGCCGGCCTCCGCCGCCTGGTACCTCTACTTCTCAAGCAAGAGTGACGGCGACTGAGTAACTCCAACGTTAACTCATAGTCACTCCCTCAAATTTGGTAGGGAACCTAAAAGGTTTGAGTAGACCGCCTGTTTTTTGGCAAACAGGGGCACTCAATCCCCTATTCCTACTAGGTAACCTATTGAGTTAATAGCCAACAAACATTGGTGAATCAAGGGGATCAGCCGGCCTCCGCCGCCTGGTACCTCTACTACTCAATCTAGATTGTGACGAAGACTAAGTAACTCCTATGTTAACGTATAGTCACTCAAACTTAGTATGGAGCCTAAAAGGTATGAGTCGTCCGCCTGTTTTTAGTAAACAGGGGCTCTCAACCACTACTCCTGCTAGGTTAACAAATTATGAGTTAAAAGCCAACAAACATTGGCGAATAAAGGGAAACAACCGGTACCCGCCGCTTGTTATCTCTACTACTCAGTTCCTTGGCGACTAGGTAATACTCATGTTTACTTGGTCAGACCACTTTCCTACTTGGTTAAATTTACAAATGACAGGACCGCCTACCTAAAAAAGGTCCAGACCTTAAAAGAGTTCGAATACCAATTGGATAAATAGCCGACTGATCGTCTATCCTGGAAACAGACAACCAGTCGTCAAGGGGCATAGGCGGCGTGACTAACTATCCGTACCTGTCTGCAACTATCGGCCATGTAAAACAGTCGGTCTAGTGAACAATTGGATATTAGAATATGGAATACTTAGACAAATTTGAGGCAAAACAAAAATTCATTAAAAATAAGCCGGTCATCAAAGACCGGCAAAATATTCAAAGCCCCGGCCCCCTGGCCGGGTAAATACAAAACAAACGGCACGCAGGCCGTGGAAAGAATACATAAAGCTTAAGAAGGGGACAGATCTTCAATATTAGCAGCTGCCGCCTGGTCAGCACCCTTCTTGCTGGACTCGGCTTCAATACAAGCGCCACTACCGGCTCCTCCTCCTCCAACGCTTCTTCCAACGCCTCTTCCTCAGCAGCCGCCAGGATCTCTTGATTATAAGTATCAGAAAACTGGCGGTACGTTCTTTCCCAAGAGGCAAAGTCGGCATTGGGGAAGAGGCGGCCCCAGGTCATGCGCTTGATTTGAGCGGAGTCTTCCATCATCTCCTGGACCAGCTCTTTCTTCTCTTGCTCCGCCTTTTTCGAGAGCCCTTGAGTAAGACTCTTCTCCTGGGTCACCAGGCGTTCCTTTACGTTGGCCAAGGATTTCTCCAAGGCTTCGTAAGAGTACATTTTCAGGCGAAGAGGTTTCAGCTCGGCCTTGAGATTTGTGATGGTCGCCTCCAGCTCGTCATTCTTCTTCTAGGCCGCCTCTAACTGAGCCCGAACAGCGGCGGTAGCCTGCGCCTGATAATAAAGAATATCAATGGTCAGAACTTCATTTTGGGCAATTTGAAACATTGCCTTATCACAGTCAGAGGCGGCCATAGCTTTTGCAGCCTTTACCTCTTTGTTCTTCCGGTCAAGCGGCTTGCGAAGGCCGTTCACTCGGAGCAGGGCCTAAGTAAAAAGAAACAGGCGTCAGTTTCCAAACAAAAAAGAAAACAGGCGTCCAGAAATTCAAATACTCAAAAATATGCTAAGTATACCTCAGCAAGGACCCCTGCAATCCCGTCTAGGTCAAGGGTGCCGACACCCCTGACCGCCTCCCTTTCAGCTGGAGGAACTGCCCTGATCATAGACTTGGCCATCTCTACCAAGTCAGGCTCCTGAGGGCCGGCTGCATCAAGCATAAACAAACGGATTAGACCTAGTAAAAAAGGGAGCAAGTCTAAAATTTACAAGGACAACTTCTTACTTCTAGGCGGCCCAGTTGGAGTTTTAGAAGAAGTGGCCGGCTGTTTCTCAGCCGCCACATGTTTCCTGGCAAAAACCAGGAGAGCTCCCAACAGTCGTCTTCCGGGTCTTGGGGTCCGGCTGTTGGGAAGATGAAGCTCTGGGAGCACCCGTCTAAAAAAGAAGAAAAAAGTCAGTATATGCATAAACACAACACCAAAAAGAGGGTGAAAGGTTCAGAGCTCACCAAGGGTGCCCCCTTCTTGGGGGAGTCGGTTGAAGCTTGTTGCATGATAGAGGCCCGCAACATGGCCGCCGCAGTCTTGGAGGCGGTGATTTTGCTCATGGCGTCAGCTGCAAAAACAAACAACAAAGTTAATAAAAGTCATAACAAGAAATGTATGGAACAACAGAGTATTCGACAGGCCGACTACCTCTTGAGCACCGACTACTGAGGCCACAGGCGGCCAAAAAGTACTCGTCGTAGAGCCATTTGAACTCGGGACGCAGTGCAGGGGTACTTGCTCTCGTACCCCTGAAGTAGAGTCGACCCTCGACTCTACTTTAAAGAGTCCTTTATCAAGGATCTCTTTCTTAGCCTTGGGGGAACAGGCGGCATGCTACGGCCGCCTGCAAGAAGGGGCGGATTCCTGTTCCACCTATTGAAGCGCTTGTTCAGCTCAATGTCTGAACTCTCAATGATGAGGAAGGTGCTCCGCCAGTCCTTCCACTTGTTTGATTTACCTCTCGTCATGAGGTAGCCCCTGTGGCTTGTCAATTGATACCAGCCGGTACCGCCTGTCTTAGGGGTCCGGCTGAGATAGTTCATATGGGCGAAAGCCTCGAAGCTCGGCTCCACCCCGTGCAGTTCGCACCCGGCCACATAGCCGAGTACGTTGACCCAGGAGTTTGGGGCTAACTGCCATATCCCCAACTCATACCCATCCAAAATCCGCTGAACAGCCGGATGTAATGGGAAGCGAAGCCCTGCCTTGATGGCCGCCTCGTAGCAGCCAAAGCAGGCGCTATCATAACTGGAACCAGCCGGCCAGACGACTGTGTCTTCTGGATCCGGCACAAACACTAGAAAGTCGGGGCCCATGGTGTGGTTTGCAATAAAGCTCTCCACTTTCTCTTGCATGGCTGTGATCCGGCCCCGAGGTACCGTGCAGTAGTAGGGGGTATTTAGCTCTCGGTAAGAGGCGGATGGCTCCGCCCAATTGTCCCCCTTCTTAACTGCGTGAGAAAGTCTCGCCTCTTGCAGGCGGCTGTTTTTCTCTTCTGTACTCAAAGAAGCATGGCCAGAAGAGCTTGACTCGGAATCGTCCTCTGACGAGTCCGAAGAGGACGACTCCTCCCCTCTCCCGGAGGGGCCCGCCTCCTCTCTTTGAAAAGGAGCAGATTTGTTAACTGTTAAATGGGAAGGGGTCACCATGACTCCTCCCTCAGAATTGCCGGCTTTCAGGCCGCCTTGTTTCACTTCCACATCTGGCGCCTGGTCAGATGTTTCACTAAGCGGCACCCTGTGGGAGGAGCCGTCTGAATTTGAGATCCTAGCAGTCTTTTTTCGTTCTGGCCATCCTGCTCTGCATAGACACAGATACAGTCGGACTTTGTATAAAGGGCAAAGATGGGTCCAGAAAAGGGCAGGCGGCACTCCTAGTCCTAGATTCAGCCGTCCCCGGTGACCGGCTGATCACTAACCTAGGTCGTGTCGTGTGCTTCCGTGGTGCCATTTCAAAAAATAAAAAGAAAATTAAGAGTAAGAGAACTGACAGTTACCTGAACGAGTGACGGTTGATGAAGTTCTGAAAATCCTGTGCAGTCGGCTTGTCAGAACAGGCGGTAGGCAGAAAAGGTCCGAAATGTCAGAGCAAGTTCAGGGGTCCGCATGTTCTCAAAGTGTGAAAATGACTCAAGACAATCCTCCCTTATATAGGCGAAGTGAGAAGGCGAAGGGTCACTTCCAGAATTCATAATTTGGGCGGGAGAATCTCTCAGCCTTTCGCCGACTGACACCTGTAGCAGGCCGTCGCCTGTTACAGTGCGACACCTGTCACAGGTAACACGTGACCAGTCACGTGCCACCTGTGAGGGGCAAATGATTAGGGGATTTTGCTCCCACCAATCAGAATGCGCCACGTGGGCCAATCAGGTCCTGCCAAGTGTCCCCCAGTTGGAACTGTCAGGGCTTGCCACGTGGCACGCGCTTATTCGTCCACCTTGGACCTATTATGTCATGACATGTGGCATACTCCATGCCTAATGGAGAACCCGGCCACCCAGGCCCAACTTCCGAGGGAAGCCCAATCAGCCCTAGGTTAACCTAAACCTAGGATGGGCACGTTTCCCAAGGTTATAAATACCTCCCTTAATCCTCATTAAGGGGGATTACAAAAACGAGAACGGAAAAAACACATTAATTACACACAGTAATAATCGGCTGATCTCGCTAACAAAGCAGATTACCTACATTAAACACTCTCACCTAGAGAGACCCAATCACTTTAATTTCCGCATTAATTACTCCTTAATCAAGTACTAACTTGACCGTTGGAGGCGGAGCTCCAGGAGTCTCCGTTATTTTGCAGGTACAGGCGTCCGGTTCCAGTCTCGGAATTGTAACTCTCCCGCAGGACATCAGAAAACCCCGAAACACTCTTCATGGCTGTTAAAAAATTGAAGCCCTACTTTTTGGCACATGCAGCCGTCGTGTATACAGACCAACCTATCAAGCGGCCACTGACCATCATGGAGTCGTCAGGCCGAATGATCAAATGTGCCATAGAAATTCAGAGCCTCGAAGTTACTTTCGAGCCTAGAAAAGCAGTGAAGGGGCAAGCCTTTGCTGACTTTATTGTTGAGATGACTCGTCCCCCTGACTCTCAAGTTCCAGACCAAGTCGGGAAGGTATATGTGGACGGAAGCTCTACTTCAAATGGTTGTGGAGCAGGCGTCATATGTCAGTTGCCGGAGGGCGACAGGTACGAGTATGCTCTACGCTTCAGTTTTCAGGCCTCAAACAATGAGGCAGAATATGAAGCTTTACTAGCCGGAATCCGCATGTGCAAGGCGGCAGGGGCAAGAAAAATAGACGCCTGTTCCGATTCACAATTGATAGTGAGTCAGTACAATGGCGAATACGAAGCAAACCCATCGGCCATGATCAAGTATTTACAAGCGGTCCGACAAGCAGTCGGCTCCCTTGAGGATTTCCATCTGATCCAAGTGCCGAGATCAGAAAACAACTAGGCGGATGCACTGTCAAAATTAGCATCATCCGCCTCCTCTGATACTCCTCGAACTGTTTTTTGGGAAGTAATGGAGAAGAGAAGCATTGAGGAAGACCCTATTGGAATCCTAGACAGAAGCTCAACCTGGATGGATCCAATCAGGGCATATCTGGCAAATGGTACCCTGCCGGATGATCATCAACAGGCGGCAGCACTGAAAAAACGAGCAACCAGTTTTGAAATAATAAAGGGAGAACTTCACAAAAGGGGGTACCTTCAACCCTTCTTAAAGTGTGTTACTCCAGAAAAGGGACGAGAGATACTAGACGATCTTCACTCTTGTTACTGTGCTTCCCATATAGGCGGTAGGAAGCTTGCTCAACGGGCAAGGCGGCAGGGCTACTTTTGGCCTACTTTAGAAGCAGATGCAATGGAGATGGTGAAAAAAATGTGACAAGTGCCAAAGGTTTGGCAAGCTAATTCACCGTCCGGCTACTGACCTCACTACCATTCATAGCCCACTACCGTTTGCTAAGTGGGGCATGGATATTCTGGGTCCATATACGCCTGCTACAGGCGGAAGGAAGGTACATACTTGTTGCCGTCGACTACTTCACTAAATGGGTGGAGGCGGAGGCTGTAAAGGGAATCAAGACGAAGGATGTAATTTCATTCATTAGGAAAAATGTCATCACTCGGTTCGGGGTTCCCAAGTCTATGGTTTTTGATAATGGTCCCCAATTTGAGACGCCTGTTCTCAAAAGCTGGTTGGGTGACCAAGGAATTGCACACTACTTTGCATCTGTCGGCCGTCCACAAGCAAACGGCCAGGTAGAAGCCTTTAATAAAATCATCTCAGACGGTCTCAAGAAAAAGATTGAACGAGCAGCCGGCCTATGGGCGGATGAATTACCACATGTTCTCTGGGCCATTAGGACGACTGAAAAAGGGGCGACTGGAGAAACTCCATTCCTCCTAACTTATGGTGCGGAAGCTGTTCTTCCAATAGAACACTACGAGCCGACTCTTCGAGTAATGCTATATGACGAAGAGGCAAACTGGGAAGCCATGCGCCTGGCATTAGACTCACTTCCTGAAAGGAGGGGCAATGCTGTCTTGCGCCATGAAATTTACCGCCTGAGAATGACTAGATCATATAACAAAAAAGTACACAGGCGTCCACTCAAAGTGGGGGACTTTGTACTTAGAAAAATGGAAGCAGTTGGTAGGGATAATGAGTCTTGCGAACTAACTCCCAACTGGGAAGGACCCTACCGAATCTGCGAAGAGGTCAGGGACGGTACCTACCGTCTGGGAACACCAGACGGACAACCGTTGCCTCGAACTTGGAATGTAGATAATCTTAAGAAATATTTCTTTTGAATGATGTAAATAGTCAAGGGCTACTTAATAAAAGTTTGCGTACTTAATATTCAATTTTGTACTAAGAGGGGCACGCCTACTAACAAAACAGTCGGCTACTCTCCATGTTTAATTTTCTCTTCAGAGGGGCATGCCGTCTGTACCTTTACAGTCGGCTACTCTCCATTGAGTATTTTACTCTATCTTCAGAGGGGCATGCCGTCTGTACCTTTACAGTCGGCTACTCTCCATAGAGTATTTTACTTTCAGAGGGGCATTGCCGTCTGTACCTTTACAGTCGGCTACTCTCCATAGAGTATTTTACTTTCAGAAGGGCATGCCGTCTGTACCTTTACAGTCGGCTACTCTCCATAGAGTATTTTACTCTATCTTCAGAGGGCCATGCCGTCTGTACCTTTACAGTCGGCTACTCTCCATTGAGTTTTTTACTCTCCATAGGGGCATCCCGTCTAGACATATAGTCGGCTACTCTCCATAAAAGAGGGCCGACTGGTTCCAAACACACGGCCACCTCCTTAACTAAAAATGATCAGGGCCTTGCCGACCCTGTGCCTAACAGGCGGCTACCCTCCTTTTTACTTAGCACCTACGTTCACCAAGAAACTAACCAAGGCCACAGGCCGAATGATCAGACCAGGCGCCAAGCCAAACTGATCAAATCTTCAAAACTAATACGACCTGTTCCAACATCATAGCAGGCGTCCGGCGGCATCCCTCCGGATGAAATTCGTCGCAGAGAGCAAGCTCCCTTTTAGGTGGAACATTGCTCTATAAACTAATTACACGACACCTATACGACTTCGCCAAGGGCAACCACGTAGCCGTTTTTGAGACAAGGATAACTCTATCACTAACCAAACCAGTGGTAGCAGTTGACATCTGAGTCAGATGACCGCCTGTATTACTTGGGATAAATGCAGGGGGTACCTCTTGAGTTAATAGCCAACAAAATTGGCGAATCAAAAGGTTCAGTCGGCCTCCGCCGCCTGGTACCTTTACTACTCAAGCAGGAGTGACGACGACTGAGTAACACCAAAGTTAACTCATAGTCACTCTCTCAAACTTAGTATGGAGCCTAAAAGGTATGAGTCGTCCGCCTGTTTTTAGCAAACAGGGGCTCTCAACCACTACTCCTGCTAGGTTAACAACCTATGAGTTAAAAGCCAACAAACATTGGCGAATAAAGGGGAACAACCGGTACCCACCGCTTGATACCTCTACTACTCAGTTACTTGGCGACTAGGTAACAATCATGTTTACTTGGTCAAACCACTTTCCTACTTGGTTAATTTTACAAATGACAGGACCGCCTGCCTAAAGGGGATCCAGTCTTTAAAATGGTTCGAATACCGATTGGATAAATGGCCGACTGATCGTCTAGCCTGGAAACAGACAACCAGTCGTCCAGGGGCATAGGCGGCGTGACTAACTATCCGTACCTGTCTGCAACTATCGGCCATGTAAAACAGTCGGTATAGTGTACAATTGGATATCAGAATATTCAATACTTTAACAAATTTGAAGCAAAACAAAAAATTCATTTAAAAGAAGCCGGTCATTAAAGACCGGCAAAATATTCAAAGCCCCGGCCCCCTGGCCGGGTAAATACAAAACAAACGGCACGCAGGCCGTGGAAAGAAGAACATAAAACTTAAGAAGGGGGCAGATCTTCAATATTAGCAGCTGCCGCCTGGTCAGCACTCTTCTTGCTGGACTCTGGCTTCAGCTGCATCCTTTTTTGATGCATTACCCCCAAGCGGCACAAGCGCCACTACCGGCTCCTCCTCCTCCAACGCCTCCTCCAACGCCTCTCCTCAGCAGCCGCCAGGGATCTCTTGATTATATATCAGAACACTGGCGGTTACGTTTTTTCCCATGAGGGAAAGTCTGCATTGGGGAAGATGGCGGCCCCAAGTCATGCGCTGGATTTGAGCAGAGTCTTCATCATTCTCCCGGACCAGCTCTTTCTTTTCTTGCTCGGCCCTTTTCCGAGAGCTCCTGAGTAAGACTCCTCTCCTGGGTCACCAGGCGTACCTTTACGCTCGCCAAGGATTTCTCCAAGGTTTCGTATGAGGACATCTTTTGGCGAAGAGGTCTCAGCTCGGCCTTGAGATTGTTGATGGTCGCCTCCAGCTCGCTATTCCTCTTCTGGGCCGCCTCTAACTGAGCCCGGATAGCGGCGGTAGCCTGCGCCTGATAATAAAGAATATCAATGGTCAGAACTTCATTTTGGGCAATTTGAAACATTGCCTTATCACAGTCAGAGGCGGCCATAGCTTTTGCAGCCTTTACCTCTTTGTTCCTCCGGTCAAGCGGCTTGCGAAGGCCGTTCACTCGGAGCAGGGCCTAAGTAAAAAGGGGAACAGGCGTCAGTTTCCAAACAAAAAAGAAAACAGGCGTCCTGGAATTCAAATACTCAAAAATATGCTAAGTATACCTCAGCAAGGACCCCTGCAATCCCGTCTAGGTCAAGGGTGCCGACACCCCTGACCGCCTCCCTTTCAGCTGGAGGAACGGCCTTGATCATAGACTTGGCCACCTCGACCAAGTAAGGCCCCTGAGGGCCGGCTGCATCAAGCATAAACAAACGGATTAGACCTAGTAAAAAAGGGAGCAAGTCTAAAATTTACAAGGACAACTTCATACTTCTAGGCGGCCCAGCTGGAGTTTAAGAAGAAGTGGCCGGCTGTTTCTCAGCCGCCGCATGTTTCCTGGCAGAACCAGGAGAGCTCGCAACAGTCGTCCTCCGGGCCTTGGGGTCCGGCTGTTGGGAAGAAGAAGCTCTTGGAGCGCCCGTCTAAAAAAGAAGAAGTCAGTATATGCATAAACACAACTCCAAAAAGAGGGTGAAAGGTTCGAAGCCCACCAAGGGTGCCCCCTTGTTGGGGGAGTCGGTTGAAGCTGTTGCATGATGGAGGCCCGCAACATGGCCGCCGCAGTCTTGGAGGCGGTAATTTTGCTCATGGCGTCCGCTGCAAAAACAAATAGCAAAGTTAATAAAGTCATAACAAGAAATGCATGGAACAACAGAGTATTCGACAGGCGGCTACCTCTTGAGCACCGACTGCTGAGGCTACAGGCGGCCAAAAAGTACTCGTCGTAGAGCCATTTGAAGCTCGGGACGCAGTGCAGGGGTACTTGCTCTCGTACCCCTGAAGTAGAGTTCACCTTCGACTCTACTTTGAAGAGTCCTTTATCTAGGATCTCTTTCTTAGCCTTGGGGGAACCGGCGGCATGCTGCGGCCGCCTGCAAGAAGGGGCGGATTCCTGTTTCACCTGTTAAAGCGCTTGTTCAGCTCTGTGTCTGAACTCTCAATGATGAGGAAGGTGCTCCGCCAGTCCTTCCATTTGTTTGCTTTACCTCTCGTCATGAGGTAGCCCCTGTGGCTCGTCAATTATACTTGCCGGTACCGCCTGCCTTAGGGGTCCGGAGGGGCCCGCCTCCTCTCCTTTAAAAGGAGCAGGAGAGAATGAAGAATTGTCAACTGTAAAAAGGGAAGGGGTCACTTTGACTCCTCCCCAGAACTGCCGGCTTTCAAGCCGCTTTGTTTCACTTCCGCATCTGGCGCCTGGTCAGATGTTTCACTAATCGGCACCCTGTGGGAGGAGCCGTCTGAATTTGAGATCCTGGCAGTCTTTTTTGTTCTGGCCATCATGCTCTGCATAGACACAGATACAGTCGGACTTTGTATAAAGGGCAAAGATGGGTCCAGAAAAGGGCAGGCGGCACTCCTAGTCCTAGATTCAGCCGTCCCCGGTGACCGGCTGATCACTAACCTAGGTCGTGTCGTGTGCTTCTGTGGTGCCATTTCAAAAAAGAATAAAGAGAAAATTAAGAGTAAGAGAACCGACAGTTACCTGAACCGACGGTTGATGAAGTTCTGAAAATCCTTTGCAGTCGGCTTGTCAGAGCAGGCGGTAGGCAGAAAGGGTCCAAAATGTCAGAGCAAGTTTAGGGGTCCGAATGTTCTCTCACAAATTTCTCAAGTGTGAAAATGACTGAAGTCAACACTCCCTTATATAGGCGAAGTGAGAAGGCGAAGGGTCACTTCCAAAATTCATAATTTGGGCGGGAGAATCTCTCAGCCTTTCGCCGGTGACACCTGTGAGGGGCAAATGATTAGGGGATTTTGCTCCCACCAATCGGAATGCGCCACGTGGGCCAATCACGTCCTGTCAAGTGTCCCCCAGTTGGAACTGTCAGGGCTTGCCACGTGGCACACACTTATTCGTCCACCTTGGACCTATTATGTCATGACACGTGGCATACTCCATGCCTAATGGAGAAACTGGCCACCCAGGCCCAACTTCCGAGGGAAGCCCAATCAGCCCTAGGTTAACCTAAACCTAGGATTGGCACGTTTCCCAAGGTTATAAATACCTCCCTTAATCCTCATTAAGGGGGATTACATGAATAACAGGCTGATCACGCTAAAAAAGCATATTACCTACATTAAACACTCTCACCTAGAGAGACCCAATCACTTTATTTTCCGCATTAATTACTCCTTAATCAAGTACTAACTTGACCGTTGGAGGCGGAGCTCCCACCACCAGGAGTCTCCGTGGTTTTGCAGGTACAGGCGTCCGGTTCCAGTCTCGGAATTGTAACTCTCCCGCAGGACATCAGAAAACCCCGAAACAAGAGTCAAAAACTTTCAAACAAAGCTAATTAAATCAAATAAAAGTCAAATACATTCTACAAAGCTAATTAAATCAAATGAAAGTCAAACACATTCAAACAAAGCTAATTGAATCAAATGAAAGTCAAATACATTCAAACAAAGCTAATTGAATCAAATGAAAGTCAAACATATTCAAACAAAGCTAATTGAATCAAATGAAAGTCAAACATATTCAAACAAAGCTAATTGAATCAATGAAAGTCAAACATATTCAAACAAAGCTATTTTAATCAAATGAATGTCAAATACGTTCAACAAAGCTAATTGTATCAAATGAAAGTCAAACACATTCAAATAAAGCTATTTTGAATCAAATGAAAGTCAAACGCATTTAAATCAAATGAAGTAAAATGCATTCTACAAAGCTAATTGAATCAAATGAAAGTTAAACACATTCAAACAAAGCTATTTGAATCAAATGAGAGTCAAATACATTCAAACAAAGCTAATTAAATCAAATAAAAGTCACACACATTAAAACAAAGCTAATTGAATCAAATGAAAGTCAAATACATTCAACAAAGCTAATAGAATCAAATGAAAGTCAAACACATTCAAACAAAGCAAATTGAATCAAATGAAAGTCAAACACATTCAAACAAAGCTATTTTAATCAAATGAAAGTCGAATACA
>NW_018743101.1:0-39847 GCF_001683475.1 Chenopodium quinoa
CATTTGCTTTGTGTAGAATGTATTTGACATTTCATATTTCTATTCAAATAGCTTTGTTTGAATGTGTTTGACTTTCATTTTGGTTCAAAAAGCTTTGTAGAATGTATTTGACATTCATTTAATTTAAATAGATTTGTTTGAATGTGTTTTGACTTTCATTTGATTCAATTAGCTTTGTAGAATGTATTTTACTTTTATTTGATTTAATTAGCTTTGTTTGAATTTTATTTGACTCTCATTTGATTCAAATAGCTTTGTTTGAATGTGTTTGACTTTCATTTGATTCAATTAGCTTTCTAGAATGTATTTGACTTTCATTTGATTTAAAATAGCTTTATTTGAATGTGTTTTGACTTTCATTTGATTTCAATTAGCTTTGTAGAATGTATTTGACTTTCATTTGATTCAAAATCTTTGTTTGAATGTGTTTTGACTTTCATTTCATTCAATTAGCTTTGTTTTGAATGTGTTTGACTTTAATTTAATTCAATTAGCTTTGTAGAATGTATTAGACTTTTATTTGATTTAATTAGCTTTGTTTGAATGTATTTGACTCTCAATTTGATTCAAATAGCTTTGTTTGAATGTGTTTGACTTTCATTTAATTCAAATAGCTTTGTTTGAATGTGTTTGACTTTCATTTGATTCAATTAGCTTTGTAGAATGTATTTGACTTTCATTTGATTTCAATTAGCTTTGTTTGATTGTGTTTGACTTTCATTTGATTCAATTAGCTTTGTTGAATGTATTTGACTTTCATTTGATTCAATTAGCTTTTTTTTGAATGTGTTTGACTTTTCATTTGATTCAATTAGCTTTGTAGAATGTATTTGACTCTCATTTGATTCAAAATAGCTTTGTTTGAATGCGTTTAACTTTCATTTGATTCAATTAGCATTGTAGAATACATTTCACTTTCATTTAATTTAAACAACTTTGTTTGAATGTGTTTTGACTTTCATTTAACTCAAATAGCTTTATTTGATTGCGTTTGACTTTCATTTTGATACAATTAGCTTTGTAGAACGTAATTTAAATTTCATTTGATTCAAATAGCTTTGTTTGAATGTGTTTGACTTTCATTTGATTCAATTAGCTTTGTAGATTGTATTTGACTTTCACTTGACTTAATTAACTTTGTTTGATTGTGTTTGACTTTCATTTGTTTAATTTGCTTTGTAGAATGTATTTGACTTTCATTTTCTTCAAATAGCTTTGTTTGAATGTGTTTGACTTTCATTTGGTTCAATTAGCTTTGTAGAATGTATTTGACATTCATTTAATTTAAATAGATTTTTTTGAATGTGTTTGACTTTCATTTGATTCAATTAGCTTTGTAGAATGTATTTTACTTTTATTTGATTTAATTAGCTTTGTTTGAATTTATTTGACTCTCATTTGATTCAAATAGCTTTGTTTGAATGTGTTTGACTTTCATTTGATTCAATTAGCTTTGTAGAATGTATTTGACTTTCATTTGATTTAAATAGCTTTATTTGAATGTGTTTCACTTTCATTTGATTCAATTAGCTTTGTAGAATGTATTTGACTTTCATTTGATTCGAAATCTTTGTTTGAATGTGTTTGACTTTCTTTTGATTCAATTAGCTTTGTTTGAATGTGTTTGACTTTAATTTAATTCAATTAGCTTTGTAGAATGTATTAGACTTTTATTTGATTTAATTAGCTTTGTTTGGATGTATTTGACTTTCATTTGATTCAATTAGCTTTGTTTGAATGTGTTTGACTTTCATTTGATTCAATTAGCTTTGTAGAATGTATTTGACTTTCATTTAATTCAAATAGATTTGTTTGAATGTGTTTGACTTTCATTTGATTCAATTAGCTTTGTTTGAATGTGTTTGACTTTCATTTGATTCAATTAGCTTTGTAGAATGTATTTGACTTTCATTTAATTCAAATAGCTTTGTTTGAATGTGTTTTGACTTTCAATTGATTAAATTAGCTTTGTAGAATGTATTTGACTTTCATTTGATTCAATTAGCTTTTGTTTGAATGTGTTTGACTTTCATTTGATTCAATTAGCTTTGTTGAATGTATTTGACTTTCATTTGATTCAATTTGCTTTGTTTGAATGTGTTTTGACTTTCATTTGATTCAATTAGCTCTGTAGAATGTATTTGACTCTCATTTGATTCAAATAGCTTTGTTTGAATGCGTTTAACTTTCATTTGATTCAATTAGCATTGTAGAATACATTTCACTTTCATTTAATTTAAACAACTTTGTTTGAATGTGTTTGACTTTCATTTGACTCAAATAGCTTTATTTGATTGCGTTCTACTTACATTTGATATAATTAGCTTTGTAGAACGTATTTAAATTTCATTTGATTCAAATAGCTTTGTTTGAATGTGTTTGACTTTCATTTGATTCAATTAGCTTTGTAGAATGTATTTGACTTTCACTTGACTCAAATAACTTTGTTTGACTGTGTTTGACTTTCATTTGTTTCAATTTGCTTTGTAGAATGTATTTGACTTTCATTTTCTTCAAATAGCTTTGTTTGAATGTGTTTGACTTTCATTTGGTTCAATTAGCTTTGTAGAATGTATTTGACATTCATTTAATTTAAATAGATTTGTTTTAATGTGTTTGACTTTCATTTGATTCAATTAGCTTTGTTTGAATGTGTTTGACTTTCATTTGATTCAATTAGCTTTGTAGAATGTATTTGACTTTCATTTAATTCAAATAGCTTTGTTTGAATGTGTTTGACTTTCAATTGATTAAATTAGCTTTGTAGAATGTATTTGACTTTCATTTTGATTCAATTAGCTTTGTTTGAATGTGTTTGACTTTCATTTGATTCAATTAGCTTTGTTTGAATGTGTTTGACTTTCATTTGATTCAATTAGCTTTGTAGAATGTATTTGACATTCATTTAATTTTAAATAGATTTGTTTGAATGTGTTTGACTTTCATTTGATTCAATTAGCTTTATTTGAATGTGTTTGACTTTCATTTGATTCAATTAGCTTTGTAGAATGTATTTGACTTTCATTTAATTTAAATAGATTTGTTTGAATGTGTTTGACTTTCATTTGATTCAATTAGCTTTGTTTGAATGTGTTTGACTTTCATTTGATTCAATTAGCTTTGTAGAATGTATTTGACTTTTATTTAATTCAAATAGCTTTGTATGAATGTGTTTGACTTTCAATTGATTCAATTAGCTTTGTAGAATGTATTTGACCGTCATTTGATTCAAATAGCTTTGTTTGAATGTGTTTGAATTTCATTTAATTCAATTTGCTTTGTAGAACGCATTTCACTTTCATTTTATTTATATAGCTTTGTTTGAATGTGTTTGACTTTCATTTAAATTAAAAAGCTTTTTTTGAATGTGTTTGACTGTCATTTGATTTAAAAGGCTTTGTTTGAATGTGTTTGACTTTCATTTGATTCAATTAGCTTTGTAGAATGTATTTTACTTTTGTTTGATTTAATTAGCTTTGTTTGAATTTATTTGACTCTCATTTGATTCAAATAGCTTTGTTTGAATGTGTTTGAATTTCATTTTCTTCAAATAGCTTTGTTTGAATGCGTATAACTTTCATTTGACTCAATTAGCATTGTAGAATACATTTCACTTTGATTTAATTTAAACAACTTTGTTTAAATGTGTTTGACTTTCATTTAACTCATATAGCTTTATTTGATAGCGTTTGACTTTCATTTGATACAATTAGCTTTGTAGAACGTATTTAAATTTCATTTGATTCAAATAGCTTTGTTTGAATGTGTTTGACTTTCATTTGATTCAATTAGCTTTGTATAATGTATTTGACTTTTATTTAAGTCAAATAGCTTTGTATGAATGTGTTTGACTTTCAATTGATTCAATTAGCTTTGTAGAATGTATTTGACCGTCATTTGATTCAAATAGCTTTGTTTGAATGTGTTTGAATTTCATTTAATTCAATTTGCTTTGTAGAACGCATTTCAATTTCATTTTATTTATATAGCTTTGTTTGAATGTGTTTGACTTTCATTTAAATTAAAAAGCTTTTTTTTGAATGTGTTTGACTGTCATTTGATTTAAAAGGCTTTGTTTGAATGTGTTTGACTTTCATTTGATTCAATTAGCTTTGTAGAATGTACTTTACTTTTATTTGATTTAATTAGCTTTGTTTGAATTTATTTGACTCTCATTTGATTCAAATAGCTTTGTTTGAATGTGTTTGAATTTCATTTTCTTCAAATAGCTTTGTTTGAATGCGTATAACTTTCATTTGACTCAATTAGCATTGTAGAATACATTTCACTTTGATTTAATTTAAACAACTTTGTTTGAATGTGTTTGACTTTCATTTGACTCATATAGCTTTATTTGATAGCGTTTGACTTTCATTTGATACAATTAGCTTTGTAGAACGTATTTAAATTTCATTTGATTCAAATAGCTTTGTTTGAATGTATTTGACTTTCACTTGACTCAAATAACTTTGTTTGACTGTGTTTGACTTTCATTTGTTTCAATTTGCTTTGTAGAATGTATTTGACTTTCATTTTCTTCAAATAGCTTTGTTTGAATGTGTTTGACTTTCATTTGGTTCAATTAGCTTTGTAGAATGTATTTGACATTCATTTAATTTAAATAGATTTGTTTGAATGTGTTTGACTTTCATTTGATTCAATTAGCTTTGTTTGAATGTGTTTGACTTTCATTTGATTCAATTAGCTTTGTAGAATGTATTTGACTTTCATTTAATTCAAATAGATTTGTTTGAATGTGTTTGACTTTCATTTGATTCAATTAGCTTTGTTTGAATGTGTTTGACTTTCATTTGATTCAATTAGCTTTGTAGAATGTATTTGACTTTCATTTAATTCAAATAGCTTTGTTTGAATGTGTTTGACTTTCAATTGATTAAATTAGCTTTGTAGAATGTATTTGACTTTCATTTGATTCAATTAGCTTTGTTTGAATGTGTTTGACTTTCATTTGATTCAATTAGCTTTGTTGAATGTATTTGACTTTCATTTGATTCAATTTGCTTTGTTTGAATGTGTTTGACTTTCATTTGATTCAATTAGCTCTGTAGAATGTATTTGACTCTCATTTGATTCAAATAGCTTTGTTTGAATGCGTTTAACTTTCATTTGATTCAATTAGCATTGTAGAATACATTTCACTTTCATTTAATTTAAACAACTTTGTTTGAATGTGTTTGACTTTCATTTGACTCAAATAGCTTTATTTTATTGCGTTTGACTTTCATTTGATACAATTAGCTTTGTAGAACGTATTTAAATTTCATTTGATTCAAATAGCTTTGTTTGAATGTGTTTGACTTTCATTTGATTCAATTAGCTTTGTATAATGTATTTGACTTTCATTTGACTTAAATAACTTTGTTTGATTGTGTTTGACTTTCATTTGTTTCAATTTGCTTTGTAGAATTTATTTGACTTTCATTTTCTTCAAATAGCTTTGTTTGAATGTGTTTGACTTTCATTCAGTTCAATTAGCTTTGTATAATGTATTTGACATTCATTTAATTTACATAGATTTGTTTGAATGTGTTTGACTTTCATTTGATTCAATTAGCTTTGTAGAATGTATTTTACTTTTATTTGATTTAATTATCCTTGTTTGAATTTATTTGACTCTCATTTGATTCAAATAGCTTTGTTAGAATGTGTTTGACTTTCATTTGATTCAATTAGGTTTGTAGAATGTATTTGACTTTCATTTGATTTAAATAGCTTTATTTGAATGTGTTTGACTTTCATTTGATTCAATTAGCTTTGTAGAATGTATTTGACTTTCAATTGATTCGAAATCTTTGTTTGAATGTCTTTGACTTTCATTTGATTCAATTAGCTTTGTTTGAATGTGTTTGACTTTAATTTAATTCAATTAGCTTTGTAGAATGTATTAGACTTTTATTTGATTTAAATAGCTTTGTTTGAATGTATTTGACTCTCATTTGATTCAAATAGCTTTGTTTGAATGTGTTTGACTTTCATTTTATTCAAATAGCTTTGTTTGAATGTGTTTGACTTTCATTTGATTCAATTAGCTTTGTAGAATGTATTTGACTTTTATTTAATTCAAATAGCTTTGTTTGAATGTGTTTGACTTTCAATTGATTTAATTAGCTTTGTAGAATGTATTTGACCGTCATTTGATTCAAATAGCTTTGTTTGAATGTGTTTGAATTTCATTTAATTCAATTTGCTTTGTAGAACGCATTTCACTTTCATTTTATTTATATAACTTTGTTTGAATGTGTTTGACTTTCATTTAAATTAAAAAGCGTTTTTTGAATGTGTTTGACTGTCATTTGATTTAAAAGGCTTTGTTTGAATGTGTTTGACTTTCATTTGATTCAATTAGCTTTGTAGAATGTATTTTACTTTTATTTGATTAAATTAGCTTTGTTTTGAATTTATTTGACTCTCATTTGATTCAAATAGCTTTGTTTGAATGTGTTTGAATTTCCATTTCTTTAAATAGCTTTGTTTGAATGCGTATAACTTTCATTTGACTCAATTAGCATTGTAGAATACATTTCACTTTGATTTAATTTAAACAACTTTGTTTGAATGTGTTTGACTTTCATTTGACTCATATAGCTTTATTTGATAGCGTTTGACTTTCATTTGATACAATTAGCTTTGTAGAACGTATTTAAATTTCATTTGATTCAAATAGATTTGTTTGAATGTGTTTGACTTTCATTTGATTCAATTAGCTTTGTTTGAATGTGTTTGACTTTCATTTGATTCAATTAGCTTTGTAGAATTTATTTGACTTTTATTTAATTCAAATAGCTTTGTTTGAATGTGTTTGACTTTCAATTGATTCAATTAGCTTTGTAGAATGTATTTGACCGTCATTTGATTCAAATAG
Organism: Chenopodium quinoa; assembly: GCF_001683475.1. Classification (NCBI taxonomy): domain Eukaryota; kingdom Viridiplantae; phylum Streptophyta; class Magnoliopsida; order Caryophyllales; family Amaranthaceae; genus Chenopodium; species Chenopodium quinoa. The sequence continues at coordinate 6,884 of NW_018743101.1, forward strand.
CTTTGTTTGAATGTGTTTGAATTTCATTTAATTCAATTTGCTTTGTAGAACGCATTTCACTTTCATTTTATTTATATAGCTTTGTTTGAATGTGTTTGACTTTCATTTAAATTAAAAAGCTTTTTTTGAATGTGTTTGACTGTCATTTGATTTAAAAGGCTTTGTTTGAATGTGTTTGACTTTCATTTGATTCAATTAGCTTTGTAGAATGTATTTTACTTTTATTTGATTTAATTAGCTTTGTTTGAATTTATTTGACTCTCATTTGATTCAAATAGCTTTGTTTGAATGTGTTTGAATTTCATTTTCTTCAAATAGCTTTGTTTGAATGCGTATAACTTTCATTTGACTCAATTAGCATTGTAGAATACATTTCACTTTGATTTAATTTAAACAACTTTGTTTGAATGTGTTTGACTTTCATTTGACTCATATAGCTTTATTTGATAGCGTTTGACTTTCATTTGATACAATTAGCTTTGTAGAACGTATTTAAATTTCATTTGATTCAAATAGCTTTGTTTGAATGTGTTTGACTTTCATTTGATTCAATTAGCTTTGTAGAATGTATTTGACTTTCACTTGACTCAAATAACTTTGTTTGACTGTGTTTGACTTTCATTTGTTTCAATTTGCTTTGTAGAATGTATTTGACTTTCATTTTCTTCAAATAACTTTGTTTGAATGTGTTTGACTTTCATTTGATTCAATTAGCTTTGTAGAATGTATTTGACTTTCATTTAATTCAAATAGATTTGTTTGAATGTGTTTGACTTTCATTTGATTCAATTAGCTTTGTTTGAATGTGTTTGACTTTCATTTGATTCAATTAGCTTTGTAGAATGTATTTGACTTTCATTTAATTCAAATAGCTTTGTTTGAATGTGTTTGACTTTCAATTGATTAAATTAGCTTTGTAGAATGTATTTGACTTTCATTTGATTCAATTAGCTTTGTTTGAATGTGTTTGACTTTCATTTGATTCAATTAGCTTTGTTGAATGTATTTGACTTTCATTTGATTCAATTTGCTTTGTTTGAATGTGTTTGACTTTCATTTGATTCAATTAGCTCTGTAGAATGTATTTGACTCTCATTTGATTCAAATAGCTTTGTTTGAATGCGTTTAACTTTCATTTGATTCAATTAGCATTGTAGAATACATTTCACTTTCATTTAATTTAAACAACTTTGTTTGAATGTGTTTGACTTTCATTTGACTCAAATAGCTTTATTTTATTGCGTTTGACTTTCATTTGATACAATTAGCTTTGTAGAACGTATTTAAATTTCATTTGATTCAAATAGCTTTGTTTGAATGTGTTTGACTTTCATTTGATTCAATTAGCTTTGTAGAATGTATTTGACTTTCATTTGACTTAAATAACTTTGTTTGACTGTGTTTGACTTTCATTTGTTTCAATTTGCTTTGTAGAATTTATTTGACTATCATTTTATTCAAATAGCTTTGTTTGAATGTGTTTGACTTTCATTCAGTTCAATTAGCTTTGTAGAATGTATTTGACATTCATTTAATTTAAATAGATTTGTTTGAATGTGTTTGACTTTCATTTGATTCAATTAGCTTTGTAGAATGTATTTTACTTTTATTTGATTTAATAAGCTTTGTTTGAATTTATTTGACTCTCATTTGATTCAAATAGCTTTGTTTGAATGTGTTTGACTTTCATTTGATTAAATTAGCTTTGTAGAATGTATTTGACTTTCATTTGATTCAATTAGCTTTGTAGAATGTATTTGACTTTCATTTGATTCGAAATCTTTGTTTGAATGTCTTTGACTTTCATTTGATTCAATTAGCTTTGTTTGAATGTGATTGACTTTAATTTAATTCAATTAGCTTTGTAGAATGTATTAGACTTTTATTTGATTTAATTAGCTTGGTTGAATGTATTTGACTCTCATTTGATTCGAATAGCTTTGTTTGAATGTGTTTGACTTTCATTTTATTCAAATAGCTTTGTTTGAATGTGTTTGACTTTCATTTGATTCAATTAGCTTTGTAGAATGTATTTGACTTTCATTTGATTCAATTAGCTTTGTTTGAATGTGTTTGACTTTAATTTGATTCAATTAGCTTTGTTGAATGTATTTGACTTTGATTGGATTCAATTAGCTTTGTTTGAATGTGTTTGACTTTCATTTGATTCAATTAGCTTTGTAGAATGTATTTGACTCTCATTTGATTCAAATAGCTTTGTTTGAATGCGTTTACTTTCACTTGATTCAATTAGCATTGTAGAATACATTTCACTTTTATTTAATTTAAACAACTTTGTTTGAATGTGTTTGACTTTCATTTGACTGAAATAGCTTTATTTGATTGCGTTTGACTTTCATTTGATACAATTAGCTTTGTAGAACGTATTTAAATTTCATTTGATTCAAAAAGCTTTGTTTGAATATGTTTGACGTTCATTTGATTCAATTAGCTTTGTAGAATGTATTTGACTTTCATTTGACTCAAATAACTTTGTTTGACTGTGTTTGACTTTCATTTGTTTCAATTTGCTTTGTAGAATGTATTTGACTTTCATTTTATTCAAATAGCTTTGTTTTAATGTGTTTGACTTTCATTTGATTCAATTAGCTTTGTAGAATGTATTTGACATTCATTTAATTTAAATAGATTTGTTTGAATGTGTTTGACTTTCATTTGATTCAATTAGCTTTGTAGAATGTATTTTACTTTTATTTGATTTAATTAGCTTTGTTTGAATTTATTTGATTCTCATTTGATTCAAATAGCTTTGTTTGAATGTGTTTGACTTTCATTTGATTCAATTAGCTTTGTAGAATGTATTTGACTTTCATTTGATTCAATTAGCTTTGTAGAATGTATTTGACTTTCATTTGATTCGAAATCTTTGTTTGAATGTCTTTGACTTTCATTTGATTCAATTAGCTTTGTTTGAATGTGTTTGACTTTAATTTAATTCAATTAGCTTTGTAGAATGTATTAGACTTTTATTTGATTTAATTAGCTTTGTTTGAATGTATTTGACTCTCATTTGATTCAAATAGCTTTGTTTGAATGTGTTTGACTTTCATTTTATTCAAATAGCTTTGTTTGAATGTGTTTGACTTTCATTTGATTCAATTAGCTTTGTAGAATGTATTTGACTTTCATTTGATTCAATTAGCTTTGTTTGAATGTATTTGACTTTAATTTGATTCTATTAGCTTTGTTGAATGTATTTGACTTTCATTGGATTCAATTAGCTTTGTTTGAATGTGTTTGACTTTCATTTGATTTAATTAGCTTTGTAGAATGTATTTGACTCTCATTTGATTCAAATAGCTTTGTTTGAATGCGTTTACTTTCACTTGATTCAATTAGCATTGTAGAATACATTTCACTTTTATTTAATTTAAACAACTTTGTTTGAATGTGTTTGACTTTCATTTGACTGAAATAGCTTTATTTGATTGCGTTTGACTTTCATTTGATACAATTAGCTTTGTAGAACGTATTTAAATTTCATTTGATTCAAAAAGCTTTGTTTGAATATGTTTGACTTTCATTTGATTCAATTAGCTTTGTAGAATGTATTTGACTTTCATTTGACTCAAATAACTTTGTTTGACTTTGTTTGACTTTCATTTGTTTCCATTTGCTTTGTAGAATGTATTTGACTTTCATTTTATTCAAATAGCTTTGTTTTAATGTGTTTGACTTTCATTTGATTCAATTAGCTTTGTAGAATGTATTTGACATTCATTTAATTTAAATAGATTTGTTTGAATGTGTTTGACTTTCATTTGATTCAATTGGCTTTGTTTGAATGTGTTTGACTTTCATTTGATTCAATTAGCTTTGTAGAATGTATTTGACTTTCATTTAATTCAAATAGATTTGTTTGAATGTGTTTGACTTTCATTTGATTTTATTAGCTTTGTTTGAATGTGTTTTACTTTCATTTGATTCAATTAGCTTTGTAGAATGTATTTGACTTTTATTTAATTCAAATAGCTTTGTTTGAATGTGTTTGACTTTCAATTGATTCAATTAGCTTTGTAGAATGTATTTGACCGTCATTTGATTCAAATAGCTTTGTTTGAATGTGTTTAAATTTCATATAATTCAATTTGCTTTGTAGAACGCATTTCACTTTCATTTTATTCAAATAGCTTTGTTTGAATGTAATTGACTTTCATTTAAATTAAAAAGCTTTTTTTTGAATGTGTTTGACTTTCATTTAATTTAAAAGGCTTTGTTTGAATGTGTTTGACTTTCATTTGATTCAATTAGCTTTGTAGAATGTATTTTACTTTTATTTTATTTAATTAGCTTTGTTTGAATTTATTTGACTCTCATTTGATTCAAATAGCTTTGTTAGAATGTGTTTGACTTTCATTTGATTCAATTAGCTTTGTAGAATGTATTTGACTTTCATTTGATTTAAATAGCTTTATTGAATGTGTTTGACTTTCATTTGATTCAATTAGCTTTGTAGAATATATTTGACTTTCATTTGATTCGAAATCTTTGTTTGAATGTCTTTGACTTTCATTTGATTCAATTAGCTTTGTTTGAATGTGTTTGACTTTAATTTAATTCAATTAGCTTTGTAGAATGTATTAGACTTTTATTTGATTTAATTAGCTTTGTTTGAATGTATTTGACTCTCATTTGATTCAAATAGCTTTGTTTGAATGTGTTTGACTTTCATTTTATTCAAATAGCTTTGTTTGAATGTGTTTGACTTTCATTTGATTCAATTAGCTTTGTAGAATGTATTTGACTTTCATTTGATTCAATTAGCTTTGTTTGAATGTGTTTGACTTTAATTTGATTCAATTAGATTTGTTGAATGTATTTGACTTTCATTGGATTCATTTAGCTTTGTTTGAATGTGTTTGACTTTCATTTGATTCAATTAGCTTTGTAGAATGTATTTGACTCTCATTTGATTCAAATAGCTTTATTTGAATGCGTTTACTTTCATTTGATTCAATTAGCATTGTAGAATACATTTCACTTTTATTTAATTTAAACAACTTTGTTTGAATGTGTTTGACTTTCATTTGACTGAAATAGCTTTATTTGATTGCGTTTGACTTTCATTTGATACAATTAGCTTTGTAGAACGTATTTAAATTTCATTTGATTCAAATAGCTTTGTTTGAATATGTTTGACTTTCATTTGTGTTGTATATTTGGAGTAACACTCGAAATACACAAGGGATAAACCAAGGGATAGATAAGGCTAAAGAACCAAAGGCTTCTTAGATACAGTCACACCACTAAGAAACGTTTTGGATTCCTAAGATCACAAGCCAACTAGTAGCCTAAACTAGCTAACTAAGCAAAGGAAACGAAATTCCAAATCCAAGAATTTCAGGTTTTTGTTTCTAATCCAAGAAACGAATGTAAGACAAGTTTTTTTTTGTTCCAAAAAATCTGATTTTTCATTCACATTTGCTTGCTATTTATAGTGAGCAAGCATCTTAAGTACAAGCTAAGTTAAGTGGCTTAAAGCTCACTTGTTACACGTCCAACTAAGTACATATCAGCTTTTTGTAGTCTAGATACATTAATAAAAGAAGCCTTACTTAGCTAGATACATCAAGAGCAAATGGCGGTTTGTAACCTCCAAATTATGAGTGAAATAAAATCAGAAACAAGAGAGTATAACCCCCCCTTGATTCACGCCAATCAAAGCAGCAACTTGGAGTTGTAACGGCTCCCCTTTTCACGCCCAATTCAAACAGCAAGTGAAGTGTAACTCCCCCTTGTTTCAAGCCTTGAATTAAGCTTGAATGTATGTAGACAAGGATGTACTTGGACGCCTCTTGAATGTACCCATTGCTGGCTGAAATAAACGGCCACTTGAAGGCTCATTTTAAAGCTTGTAACTCCTCATTGAAGCTGATTGTAACACCCAAGTTAAAGCCTTAAAATACCTCCAAATTAGTTTCGGATTTTATGCCTTCTTCACAAGCTTAAACGGCTGCTTTTGTGATGCATCTTGATCTTGTACTTGATGTGTGAATGTAACATTACATGTTCAGCTAAAAGAACTAAAGAGCATAACTAATTTGCAAACTTAAAATAAGATTAAAGTTTACAACTTATTCAAAGCATAAAAAGAACTAGAATAAACTAGTTAATAAGAACAACAAGAAATTCAAGGGGTTGAATATCTTGCTGCCCAAGGATAGAATGCATAGCACCAAAACATGATGCTACATCTTGAACCAAAGAAATGTCCATAACCAAGTTGTTAGGCTTGGCTACAACATTCCCCCCTTCTTGAAAAGAGTTTGCCCTCAAACTCGGCAACTCTTCAAACTCATCATAGTAAGGTGATAAATCAGCCACATTAAAGGTGCTAGAAACACCATAGTCTCCGGGCAACTCAACTTTGTAAGCATTATCATTCACCTTTTCAACAATAGCAAATGGACCATCACTACGAGGACTAACCTTGGACCGTCTTTTGGAAGGAAATCTTTCCTTTCGAAGATGAATCCAAACTAAGTCACCGGGCTGAAAACGGACCTCCTTTCTTTTCTTGTCATAGTATGCCTTAGTCTTTGCATTAGTTTGTTCAATTTTGGAACGAACTTGCTCATGCATAGACTTGATTTCTTTTGCGCGCACCTCGGCATCATTGCTGAACTTGTTTGGTGAGGGAATGGGAGTGAGATCAATAGGAGTGCACGGATTGAATCCATACACCACTTCAAAAGGACTCAAACCTGTTGTCTTGCTAGGCACACGATTGTAAGCAAACTCCGCATGAGGAAGCATCTCTTCCCATTGCTTGGGACGTTTAGTAGCCAAAGACCGCAGCAAGGATCCCAAAGTTCTATTAGTCACTTCGGTTTGACCATCTGTTTGAGGATGACTTGAAGTGCTAAAGTTCAATTTCGTGCCCATCTTCCTCCATAATGTAAGCCAAAAATGACTTAGAAATTTTGGATCACGATCACTCACCATGGATTTAGGTACACCATGTAAACGAACAATCTCATTGAAAAACAAGTTAGCAACAGGAGTAGCATCATAAGTTGCATAGGCTGGTTTGTTTGGGAGCATTGAACCGGGAACAAGATCAATTTTGTGTTGTGTGTCACGTTTTGGGGGTAAGCCAAGGGGAATGTCTTCGGGGAAAACATAGGAAAAGGTTTTGAGAAGAGGGGTGAGGAGTGGGTGTGGCTCTTCTTGTGACGGTTTGGAAGGGACATCAAGTTGGCTTAAAATGAATGGTTTGTGAGCTTTATACTCATGCAATTCTGATTTTATGAGAGTGGTAAGGTAAGTAGGGGGTGTGGATTTGGGGTGATCGTTTTTGAGGTTTAGGGGGGTAAGAAGTATTTTCTGTCCATCCTTAGTGAAGGAATATGTGTTTTTATACCCATCATGCATCACACGCCTATCAAATAACCAAGGTCTACCAAGTAAAATATGACATGCATCCATAGGTATAACATCACACCACAATTCTTCCTCATAAGTTTTACCAATGCTAAATGATAACAAGACTTGTTGTGTTACTTGAATTCCTTTTCCATGATTTAGCCATTGAATCACATAAGGTTTAGGGTGAGGGACGGTTTTAAGTTTCAGTTTGTCTATCATTACTTGTGAAGCTACATTGGTACAACTACCTCCATCAATAATCATTGTACATACCTTTCCACCAATGGTGCAACGAGTGTGAAAGATTGACTCACGTTGCAAACTTCCTTCTTTGCCAACCATATTGCTAAGTGTGCGTCGAACCACCAAGCATTCTTGCAAATATTGCATTCGTTGCTCCATATCTTCTTTCTCTTGTGCAACCTTATTGACATATTCTTGCCAATTAGGGGGTGGGATGTCGGCCATGGTTTGTGTTTGGGTATGTGTTTGGGGTATTGTGTTTGGGTATTTGTTTGCTAGACCCCCCTCCTTCTAGCGCCAAATGTTGTATATTTGGAGTAACACTCGAAATACACAAGGGATAAACCAAGGGATAGATAAGGCTAAAGAACCAAAGGCTTCTTAGATACAGTCACACCACTAAGAAACGTTTTGGATTCCTAAGATCACAAGCCAACTAGTAGCCTAAACTAGCTAACTAAGCAAAGGAAACGAAATTCCAAATCCAAGAATTTCAGGTTTTTGTTTCTAATCCAAGAAACGAATGTAAGACAAGTTTTTTTTTGTTCCAAAAAATCTGATTTTTCATTCACATTTGCTTGCTATTTATAGTGAGCAAGCATCTTAAGTACAAGCTAAGTTAAGTGGCTTAAAGCTCACTTGTTACACGTCCAACTAAGTACATATCAGCTTTTTGTAGTCTAGATACATTAATAAAAGAAGCCTTACTTAGCTAGATACATCAAGAGCAAATGGCGGTTTGTAACCTCCAAATTATGAGTGAAATAAAATCAGAAACAAGAGAGTATAACCCCCCCTTGATTCACGCCAATCAAAGCAGCAACTTGGAGTTGTAACGGCTCCCCTTTTCACGCCCAATTCAAACAGCAAGTGAAGTGTAACTCCCCCTTGTTTCAAGCCTTGAATTAAGCTTGAATGTATGTAGACAAGGATGTACTTGGACGCCTCTTGAATGTACCCATTGCTGGCTGAAATAAACGGCCACTTGAAGGCTCATTTTAAAGCTTGTAACTCCTCATTGAAGCTGATTGTAACACCCAAGTTAAAGCCTTAAAATACCTCCAAATTAGTTTCGGATTTTATGCCTTCTTCACAAGCTTAAACGGCTGCTTTTGTGATGCATCTTGATCTTGTACTTGATGTGTGAATGTAACATTACATGTTCAGCTAAAAGAACTAAAGAGCATAACTAATTTGCAAACTTAAAATAAGATTAAAGTTTACAACTTATTCAAAGCATAAAAAGAACTAGAATAAACTAGTTAATAAGAACAACAAGAAATTCAAGGGGTTGAATATCTTGCTGCCCAAGGATAGAATGCATAGCACCAAAACATGATGCTACATCTTGAACCAAAGAAATGTCCATAACCAAGTTGTTAGGCTTGGCTACAACATTTACACAAGGGATAAACCAAGGGATAGATAAGGCTAAAGAACCAAAGGCTTCTTAGATACAGTCACACCACTAAGAAACGTTTTGGATTCCTAAGATCACAAGCCAACTAGTAGCCTAAACTAGCTAACTAAGCAAAGGAAACGAAATTCCAAATCCAAGAATTTCAGGTTTTTGTTTCTAATCCAAGAAACGAATGTAAGACAAGTTTTTTTTTGTTCCAAAAAATCTGATTTTTCATTCACATTTGCTTGCTATTTATAGTGAGCAAGCATCTTAAGTACAAGCTAAGTTAAGTGGCTTAAAGCTCACTTGTTACACGTCCAACTAAGTACATATCAGCTTTTTGTAGTCTAGATACATTAATAAAAGAAGCCTTACTTAGCTAGATACATCAAGAGCAAATGGCGGTTTGTAACCTCCAAATTATGAGTGAAATAAAATCAGAAACAAGAGAGTATAACCCCCCCTTGATTCACGCCAATCAAAGCAGCAACTTGGAGTTGTAACGGCTCCCCTTTTCACGCCCAATTCAAACAGCAAGTGAAGTGTAACTCCCCCTTGTTTCAAGCCTTGAATTAAGCTTGAATGTATGTAGACAAGGATGTACTTGGACGCCTCTTGAATGTACCCATTGCTGGCTGAAATAAACGGCCACTTGAAGGCTCATTTTAAAGCTTGTAACTCCTCATTGAAGCTGATTGTAACACCCAAGTTAAAGCCTTAAAATACCTCCAAATTAGTTTCGGATTTTATGCCTTCTTCACAAGCTTAAACGGCTGCTTTTGTGATGCATCTTGATCTTGTACTTGATGTGTGAATGTAACATTACATGTTCAGCTAAAAGAACTAAAGAGCATAACTAATTTGCAAACTTAAAATAAGATTAAAGTTTACAACTTATTCAAAGCATAAAAAGAACTAGAATAAACTAGTTAATAAGAACAACAAGAAATTCAAGGGGTTGAATATCTTGCTGCCCAAGGATAGAATGCATAGCACCAAAACATGATGCTACATCTTGAACCAAAGAAATGTCCATAACCAAGTTGTTAGGCTTGGCTACAACAATTTGATTCAATTAGCTTTGTAGAATGTATTTGACTTTCATTTGACTCAAATAACTTTGTTTGACTGTGTTTGACTTTCATTTGTTTCAATTTGCTTTGTAGAATGTATTTGACTTTCATTTTATTCAAATAGCTTTGTTTTAATGTGTTTGACTTTCATTTGATTCAATTAGCTTTGTAGAATGTATTTGACATTCATTTAATTTAAATAGATTTGTTTGAATGTGTTTGACTTTCATTTGATTCAATTAGCTTTGTTTGAATGTGTTTGACTTTCATTTGATTCAATTAGCTTTGTAGAATGTGTTTGACTTTCATTTGATTCAATTTGCTTTGTTTGAATTTATTTGACTCTCATTTGATTCAAATAGCTTTGTTTGAATGTGTTTGAATTTCATTTTCTTCAAATAGCTTTGTTTGAATGCGTTTAACTTTCATTTGATTCAATTAGCATTGTAGAATACATTTCACTTTGATTTAATTTAAACAACTTTGTTTGAATGTGTTTGACTTTCATTTGACTCAAATAGCTTTATTTGATTGCGTTTGACTTTCATTTGATACAATTAGCTTTGTAGAACGTATTTAAATTTCATTTGATTCAAATAGCTTTGTTTGACTGTGTTTGACTTTCATTTGTTTCAATTTGCTTTGTAGAATGTATTTGACTTTCATTTTCTTAAAATAGCTTTGTTTGAATGTGTTTGACTTTCATTTGGTTCAATTAGCTTTGTAGAATGTATTTGACATTCATTTAATTTAAATAGATTTGTTTGAATGTGTTTGGCTTTCATTTGATTCAATTAGCTTTGTTGAATGTATTTTACTTTTATTTGATTTAATTAGCTTTGTTTGAATTTATTTGACTCTCATTTGATTCATATAGTTTTGTTTGAATGTGTTTGACTTTCATTTGATTCAATTAGCTTTGTAGAATGTATTTGACTTTCATTTGATTTAAATAGCTTTATTTGAATGTGTTTCACTTTCATTTGATTCAATTAGCTTTGTAGAATGTATTTGACTTTCATTTGATTCGAAATCTTTGTTTGAATGTGTTTAACTTTCTTTTGATTCAATTAGCTTTGTTTGAATGTGTTTGACTTTAATTTAATTCAATTAGCTTTGTAGAATGTATTAGACTTTTATTTGATTTAATTAGCTTTGTTTGGATGTATTTGACTCTCATTTGATTCAAATAGCTTTGTTTGAATGTGTTTGACTTTCATTTTATTCAAATAGCTTTGTTTGAATGTGTTTGACTTTCATTTGATTCAATTAGCTTTGTAGAATGTATTTTACTTTCATTTGATTCAATTAGCTTTGTTTGAATGTGTTTGACTTTCATTTGATTCAATTAGCTTTGTAGAATGTATTTGACTTTCATTTGATTCAATTAGCTTTTTTTGAATGTGTTTGACTTTCATTTGATTCAATTAGCTTTGTAGAATGTATTTGACTTTCATTTAATTAAAATAGATTAGTTTGAATGTGTTTAATTTCATTTGATTCAATTAGCTTTGTTTGAATGTGTTTGACTTTCATTTGATTCAATTAGCTTTGTAGAATATATTTGACTTTCATTTAATTCAAATAGCTTTGTTTGAATGTGTTTGACTTTCAATTGATTCAATTAGCTTTGTAGAATGTATTTGATTGTCATTTGGTTTAAATAGCTTTGTTTGTATGTGTTTGAATTTCATTTAATTCAATTTGCTTTGTAGAATGCATTTCACTTTCACTTGATTTATATAGCTTTGTTTGAATGTGTTTGACTTTCATTTAAATTAAAAAGCTTTTTTTTGAATGTGTTTGACTTTCATTTGATTTAATTAGCTTTTTTTGAATGTGTTTGACTTTCATTTGATTCAATTAGCTTTGTTGAATGTATTTGACTTTCATTTGATTCAAATAGCTTTGTTTGAATGCGTTTAACTTTCATTTGATTCAATTAGCTTTGTAGAATACATTTCACTTTCATTTAATTTAAACAACTTTGTTTGAATGTGTTTGACTTTCATTTGACTCAAATAGCGTTATTTGATTGCGTTTGACTTTCATTTGATACAATTAGCTTTGTAGAACGTATTTGACTTTCATTTGATTCAAATAGCTTTGTTTGAATGTGTTTGACTTTCATTTAATTCCATCAGCTTTGTAGAATATCTTTGACTTTCAATTGGTTCAAATAGCTTTGTTTGAATGTGTTTGACTTTTATCTGATTCAATTAGCTTTGTAGAAAGTATTTGACTTTCATTTGATTCAAATAGCTTTGTTTGAATGTGTTTGACTTTCATTTGATTTAATTAGCTTTGTAGAATGTATTTGACTTTCATTTGAGTCAAATAATTTTGTTTGATTGTGTTTGACTTTCATTTGTTTCAAATTGCTTTGTAGAATGTACTTGACTTTCATTTGTTTCAAATAGCTTTGTTTGAATGTGTTTAACTTTCATTTGATTCAATTAGCTTTGTAGAATGTATTTGACATTCATTTAATTAAAATAGCTTTGTTTGAATGTGTTTGACTTTCATTTGATTCAATTAGCGTTGTTTGAATGTGTTTGACTTTCATTTGATTCAATTAGCTTTGTAGAATGTATTTGACTTTCATTTAATTCAAATAGCTTTATTTGAATGTGTTTGACTTTCAATTGATTCAATTAGCTTTGTAGAATGTATTTGACTGTCATTTGATTCAAATAGCTTTGTTTGAATGTGTTTGAATTTCATTTAATTAAATTTGATTTGTAGAATGCATTTCACTTTCATTTGATTAATATAGCTTTTTTTGAATGTATTTGACTTTCATTTAAATTAAAAAGTTTTTTTGAATGTGTTTGACTTTCATTTGATTTAAAAGGCTTTGTTTGAATGTGTTTGACTTTCATTTGATTCAATTAGCTTTGTAGAATGTATTGTACTTTTATTTGATTTAATTAGCTTTGTTTGAATTTTTTTGACTCTCATTTGATTCAAATAGCTTTGTTTGAAGGTGTTTGACTTTCATTTGATTTAATTTGCTTTGTAGAATGTATTTGACTTTCATTTGATTCAAATAGCTTTATTTGAATGTGTTTGACTTTCATTTAATTCAATTAGCTTTGTAGAATGTATTTGATTTTCATTTGATTCGAAATCTTTGTTTGAATGTGTTTGACTTTCATTTGATTTAATTAGCTTTGTTTCAATGTGTTTGACTTTAATTTGATTCAATTAGCTTTGTATAATGCATTTCACTTTGATTTACTTTAAATAGCTTTGTAGAATGTATTAGACTTTTATTTGATTTAATTAGCTTTGTTTGAATGTATTTGACTCTCATTTGATTCAAATAGCTTTGTTTGAATGTGTTTGACTTTCATTTGATTCAAATAGCTTTGTTTGAATGTATTTGACTTTCATTTGATTCGAAATCTTTGTTTGAATGTGTTTGACTTTCATTTGATTCAATTAGCTTTGTTTGAATGTGTTTGACTTTAATTAAATTCAATTAGCTTTGTTGAATGTATTAGACTTTTATTTGATTTAATTACCTTTGTTTGAATGTATTTGACTCTTATTTGATTCAAATAGCTTTGTTTGAATGTGTTTGACTTTCATTTGATTCAAATAGCTTTGTTTGAATGTGTTTGACTTTCAATTGATTCAATTAGCTTTGTAGAATGTATTTGATTGTCATTTGGTTTAAATAGCTCTGTTTGAATGTGTTTAAATTTCAGTTAATTCAATTTGCTTTATAGAATGCATTTCACTTTCACTTGATTTATATAGCTTTGTTTGAATGTGTTTGACTTTCATTTAAATTAAAAAGCTTTTTTTGAATGTGTTTGACTTTCATTTGATTTAATTAGCTTTGTTTGAATGTATTTGACTCTCATTTGATTTAAATAGCTTTGTTTGAATGTGTTCGACTTTCATTTGATTCAAATAGCTTTGTATGAATGTGTTTGACATTCATTTGATTCAATTAGCTTTGTAGAATGTATTTGACATTCATTTGATTAAAATAGCTTTGTTTGAATGTGCTTGACTTTCATTTGATTCAATTACCTTAGTTTGAATGTGTTTGACTTTCATTTGATTCAATTAGCTTTGTTGAATGTATTTGACTTTCATTTGATTCAAATAGCTTTGTTTGAATGCGTTTAACTTTCATTTGATTCAATTAGCTTTGTAGAATACATTTCACTTTCATTTAATTTAAACAACTTTGTTAGAATGTGTTTAACTTTCATTTGACTCAAATAGCGGTATTTGATTGCGTTTGACTTTCATTTGATACAATTAGCTTTGTAGAACGTATTTGACTTTCATTTGATTCAAATAGCTTTGTTTGAATGTGTTTGACTTTCATTTGATTCCATCAGCTTTGTAGAATATCTTTGACTTTCAATTGGTTCAAATAGCTTTGTTTGAATGTGTGTGACTTTTATCTGATTCAATTAGCTTTGTAGAATGTATTTGACTTTCATTTGATTCAAATAGCTTTGTTTGAATGTGTTTGACTTTCATTTGATTCAATTAGCTTTGTAGAATGTATTTGACTTTCATTTGAGTCAAATAACTTTGTTTAACTGTGTTTGACTTTCTTTTGTTTCAAATTGCTTTGTAGAATGTATTTGACTTTCATTTGTTTCAAATATCTTTGTTTGAATGTGTTTAACTTTCATTTGATTCAATTAGCTTTGTAGAATGAATTTGACATTCATTTAAATAAAATAGCTTTGTTTGAATGTGTTTGACTTTCATTTGATTCAATTAGCGTTGTTTGAATGTGTTTGACTTTCATTTGATTCAATTAGCTTTGTAGAATGTATTTGACTTTTATTTGATTCAAATAGCTTTATTTGAATGTGTTTGACTTTCAATTGATTCAATTAGCTTTGTAGAATGTATTTGACTGTCATTTGATTCAAATAGCTTTGTTTTAATGTGTTTGACTTTCATTTGATTCAATTAGCTTTGTAGAATGTATTTGACATTCATTTAATTTAAATAGATTTGTTTGAATGTGTTTGACTTTCATTTGATTCAATTAGCTTTGTTTGAATGTGTTTGACTTTCATTTGATTCAATTAGCTTTGTAGAATGTATTGGACTTTTATTTAATTCAAATAGATTTGTTTGAATGTGTTTGACTTTCATTTGATTCAATTAGCTTTGTTTGAATGTGTTTGATTTTCATTTGATTCAATTAGCTTAGTAGAATGTATTTTACTTTTATTTGATTTAATTAGCTTTGTTTGAATTTATTTGACTCTCATTTGATTCAAATAGCTTTGTTAGAATGTGTTTGACTTTCATTTGATTCAATTAGCTTTGTAGATTGTATTTGACTTTCATTTGATTCAAATAGCTTTATTTGAATGTGTTTGACTTTCATTTGATTTAATTAGCTTTGTAGAATGTATTTGACCTTCATTTAATTCGAAATCTTTGTTTGAATGTGTTTGACTTTCATTTGATTCAATTAGCTTTGTTTGAATGTGTTTGACTTTAATTTAATTCAATTAGCTTTGTAGAATGTATTAGACTTTTATTTGATTTAAGTAGCTTTGTTTGAATGTATTTGACTCTCATTAGATTCAAATAGCTTTTTTGAATGTGTTTGACTTTCATTTTATTCAAATAGCTTTGTTTGAATGTGTTTGACTTTCATTTGATTCAATTAGCTTTGTAGAATGTATTTGACTTTCATTTGATTCAATTAGCTTTGTTTGAATGTGTTTGACTTTCATTTGATTCAATTAGCTTTGTTGAATGTATTTGACTTTTATTTGATTCAATTAGCTTTGTTTGAATGTGTTTGACTTTCATTTGATTCAACTAGCTTTGTAGAATGTATTTGACACTCATTTGATTCAAATAGCTTTGTTTGAATGTGTTTGACTTTCATTTGATTCAATTAGCTTTGTAGAATGTATTTGACTTTCACTTGACTCAAATAACTTTGTTTGACTGTGTTTGACTTTCATTTGTTTCAATTTGCTTTGTAGAATGTATTTGACTTTCATTTTCTTCAAATAGCTTTGTTTGAATGTGTTTGACTTTCATTTGGTTCAATTAGCTTTGTAGAATGTATTTGACATTCATTTAATTTAAATAGATTTGTTTGAATGTGTTTCACTTTCATTTGATTCAATTAGCTTTGTAGAATGTATTTTACTTTTATTTGATTTAATTAGCTTTGTTTGAATTTATTTGACTCTCATTTGATTCAAATAGCTTTGTTTGAATGTGTTTGACTTTCATTTGATTCAATTAGCTTTGTAGAATGTATTTGACTTTCATTTGATTTAAATAGCTTTATTTGAATGTGTTTGACTTTCATTTGATTCAATTAGCTTTGTAGAATGTATTTGACTTTCATTTGATTCAAAATCTTTGTTTGAATGTGTTTGACTTTCATTTGATTCAATTAGCTTTGTAGAATGTATTTTACTTTTATTTGATTTAATTAGCTTTGTTTGAATTTATTTGACTCTCATTTGATTCAAATAGCTTTGTTTGAATGTGTTTGACTTTCATTTGATTTAATTAGCTTTCTAGAATGTATTTGACTTTCATTTGATTTAAATAGCTTTATTTGAATGTGTTTGACTTTCATTTGATTCAATTAGCTTTGTAGAATGTATTTTACTTTTATTTGATTTAATTAGCTTTGTTTGAATTTATTTGACTCTCATTTGATTCAAATAGCTTTGTTTGAATGTGCTTGACTTACATTTGATTCAATTAGCTTTTTAGAATGTATTTGACTCTCATTTGATTCAAATAGCTTTGTTTGAATGCGTTTAACTTTCATTTGATTCAATTAGCATTGTAGAATACATTTCACTTTCATTTAATTTAAAAAAACTTTGTTTGAATGTGTTTGACTTTCATTTGACTCAAATAACTTTATTTGATTGCGTTTGACTTTCATTTGATACAATTAGCTTTGTAGAACGTATTTAAATTTCATTTGATTCAAATAGCTTTGTTTGAATGTGTTTGACTTTCATTTGATTCAATTAGCTTTGTAGAATGTATTTGACTTTCACTTGACTCAAATAACTTTGTTTGACTGTGTTTGACTTTCATTTGTTCAATTCGCTTTGTAGAATGTATTTGACTTTCATTTTCTTCAAATAGCTTTGTTTGAATGTGTTTGACTTTCATTTGGTTCAATTCGCTTTGTAGAATGTATTTGACATTCATTTAATTTAAATAGATTTGTTTGAATGTGTTTGGCTTTCATTTGATTCAATTAGCTTTGTAGAATGTATTTTACTTTTATTTGATTTAATTGGCTTTGTTTGAATTTATTTGACTCTCATTTGATTCAAATAGCTTTGTTTGAATGTGTTTGACTTTCGTTTGATTCAATTAGCTTTGTAGAATGTATTTGACTTTCATTTGATTTAAATAGCTTTATTTGAATGTGTTTGACTTTCATTTGATTCAATTAGCTTTGTAGAATGTATTTGACTTTCATTTGATTCGAAATCTTTGTTTGAATGTGTTTGACTTTCATTTGATTCAATTAGCTTTGTTTGAATGTGTTTGACTTTAATTTAATTCAATTAGCTTTGTAGAATGTATTAGACTTTTATTTGATTTAATTAGCTTTGTTTGAATGTATTTGACTCTCATTTGATTCAAATAGCTTTGTTTGAATGTGTTTGACTTTCATTTAATTCAAATAGCTTTGTTTGAATGTGTTTGACTTTCATTTGATTCAATTAGCTTTGTAGAATGTATTTGACTTTCATTTGATTCAATTAGCTTTGTTTGAATGTGTTTGACTTTCATTTGATTCAATTAGCTTTGTTGAATGTATTTGACTTTTATTTGATTCAATTAGCTTTGTTTGAATGTGTTTGACTTTCATTTGATTCAACTAGCTTTGTAGAATGTATTTGACTCTCATTTGATTCAAATAGCTTTGTTTGAATGCGTTTAACTTTCATTTGATTCAATTAGCATTGTAGAATACATTTCACTTTCATTTAATTTAAACAACTTTGTTTGAATGTGTTTGACTTTCATTTAACTCAAATAGCTTTATTTGATTGCGTTTGACTTTCATTTGATACAATTAGCTTTGTAGAACGTATTTAAATTTCATTTGATTCAAATAGCTTTGTTTGAATGTGTTTGACTTTCATTTGATTCAATTAGCTTTGTAGAATGTATTTGACTTTCACTTGACTCAAATAACTTTGTTTGACTGTGTTTGACTTTCATTTGTTTCAATTTGCTTTGTAGAATGTATTTGACTTTCATTTTCTTCAAATAGCTTTGTTTGAATGTGTTTGACTTTCATTTGGTTCAATTAGCTTTGTAGAATGTATTTGACATTCATTTAATTTAAATAGATTTGTTTGAATGTGTTTGACTTTCATTTGATTCAATTAGCTTTGTAGAATGTATTTTACTTTTATTTGATTTAATTAGCTTTGTTTGAATTTATTTGACTCTCATTTGATTCAAATAGCTTAGTTTGAATGTGTTTGACTTTCATTTGATTCAATTAGCTTTGTAGAATGTATTTGACTTTCATTTGATTTAAATAGCTTTATTTGAATGTGTTTGACTTTCATTTGATTCAATTAGCTTTGTAGAATGTATTTGACTTTCATTTGATTCAAAATCTTTGTTTGAATGTGTTTGACTTTCATTTGATTCAATTAGCTTTGTAGAATGTATTTTACTTTTATTTGATTTAATTAGCTTTGTTTGAATTTATTTGACTCTCATTTGATTCAAATAGCTTTGTTTGAATGTGTTTGACTTACATTTCATTCAATTAGCTTTGTAGAATGTATTTGACTCTCATTTGATTCAAATAGCTTTGTTTGAATGCGTTTAACTTTCATTTGATTCAATTACCATTGTAGAATATATTTCACTTTCATTTAATTTAAACAACTTTGTTTGAATGTGTTTGACTTTCATTTGACTCAAATAGCTTTATTTTATTGCGTTTGACTTTCATTTGATACAATTAGCTTTGTAGAACGTATTTAAATTTCATTTGATTCAAATAGCTTTGTTTGAATGTGTTTGACTTTCATTTGATTCAATTAGCTTTGTAGAATGTATTTGACTTTCACTTGACTCAAATAACTTTGTTTGACTGTGTTTGACTTTCATTTGTTCAATTCGCTTTGTAGAATGTATTTGACTTTCATTTTCTTCAAATAGCTTTGTTTGAATGTGTTTGACTTTCATTTGGTTCAATTCGCTTTGTAGAATGTATTTGACATTCATTTAATTTAAATAGATTTGTTTGAATGTGTTTGGCTTTCATTTGATTCAATTAGCTTTGTAGAATGTATTTTACTTTTATTTGATTTAATTAGCTTTGTTTGAATTTATTTGACTCTCATTTGATTCAAATAGCTTTGTTTGAATGTGTTTGACTTTCATTTGATTCAATTAGCTTTGTAGAATGTATTTGACTTTCATTTGGTTTAAATAGCTTTATTTGAATGTGTTTGACTTTCATTTGATTCATTTAGCTTTGTAGAATGTATTTGACTTTCATTTGATTCGAAATCTTTGTTTGAATGTGTTTGACTTTCATTTGATTCAATTAGCTTTGTTTGAATGTGTTTGACTTTAATTTAATTCAATTAGCTTTGTAGAATGTATTAGACTTTTATTTGATTTAATTAGCTTTGTTTGAATGTATATGACTCTCATTTGACTCAAATAGCTTTGTTTGAATGTGTTTGACTTTCATTTTATTCAAATAGCTTTGTTTGAATGTGTTTGACTTTCATTTGATTCAATTAGCTTTGTAGAATGTATTTGACTTTCATTTGATTCAATTAGCTTTGTTTGAATGTGTTTGACTTTCATTTGATTCAATTAGCTTTGTTGAATGTATTTGACTTACATTTGATTCAATTAGCTTTGTTTGAATGTGTTTGACATTCATTTGATTCAACTAGATTTGTAGAATGTATTTGACTCTCATTTGATTCAAATAGCTTTGTTTGAATGCGTTTAACTTTCATTTGATTCAATTAGCATTGTAGAATACATTTCACTTTCATTTAATTTAAACAACTTTGTTTGAATGTGTTTGACTTTCATTTTATTCAAATAGCTTTGTTTGAATGTGTTTGACTTTCATTTGATTCAATTAGCTTTGTAGAATGTATTTGACTTTCATTTGATTCAAATAGCTTTGTTTGAATGTGTTTGACTTTCATTTGATTCAATTAGCTTTGTAGAATGTATTTGACTTTCACTTGACTCAAATAACTTTGTCTGACTATGTTTGACTTTCATTTGTTCAATTTGCTTTGTAGAATGTATTTGACTTTCATTTTCTTCAAATAGCTTTGTTTGAATGTGTTTGACTTTCATTTGGTTCAATTAGCTTTGTAGATCGTATTTGACATTCATTTAATTTAAATAGATTTCTTTGAATGTGTTTGGCTTTCATTTGATTCAATTAGCTTTGTAAAATGTATTTTACTTTCATTTGATTTAATTAGCTTTGTTTGAATTTATTTGACTCTGTTGTAGCCAAGCCTAACAACTTGGTTATGGACATTTCTTTGGTTCAAGATGTAGCATCATGTTTTGGTGCTATGCATTCTATCCTTGGGCAGCAAGATATTCAACCCCTTGAATTTCTTGTTGTTCTTATTAACTAGTTTATTCTAGTTCTTTTTATGCTTTGAATAAGTTGTAAACTTTAATCTTATTTTAAGTTTGCAAATTAGTTATGCTCTTTAGTTCTTTTAGCTGAACATGTAATGTTACATTCACACATCAAGTACAAGATCAAGATGCATCACAAAAGCAGCCGTTTAAGCTTGTGAAGAAGGCATAAAATCCGAAACTAATTTGGAGGTATTTTAAGGCTTTAACTTGGGTGTTACAATCAGCTTCAATGAGGAGTTACAAGCTTTAAAATGAGCCTTCAAGTGGCCGTTTATTTCAGCCAGCAATGGGTACATTCAAGAGGCGTCCAAGTACATCCTTGTCTACATACATTCAAGCTTAATTCAAGGCTTGAAACAAGGGGGAGTTACACTTCACTTGCTGTTTGAATTGGGCGTGAAAAGGGGAGCCGTTACAACTCCAAGTTGCTGCTTTGATTGGCGTGAATCAAGGGGGGGTTATACTCTCTTGTTTCTGATTTTATTTCACTCATAATTTGGAGGTTACAAACCGCCATTTGCTCTTGATGTATCTAGCTAAGTAATGCTTCTTTTATTAATGTATCTAGACTACAAAAAGCTGATATGTACTTAGTTGGACGTGTAACAAGTGAGCTTTAAGCCACTTAACTTAGCTTGTACTTAAGATGCTTGCTCACTATAAATAGCAAGCAAATGTGAATGAAAAATCAGATTTTTTTGGAACAAAAAAAAACTTGTCTTACATTCGTTTCTTGGATTAGAAACAAAAACCTGAAATTCTTGGATTTGGAATTTCGTTTCCTTTGCTTAGTTAGCTAGTTTAGGCTACTAGTTGGCTTGTGATCTTAGGAATCCAAAACGTTTCTTAGTGGTGTGACTGTATCTAAGAAGCCTTTGGTTCTTTAGCCTTATCTATCCTTGGTTTATCCCTTGTGTATTTCGAGTGTTACTCCAAATATACAACATTTGGCGCTAGAAGGAGGGGGGTCTAGCAAACAAATACCCAAACACAATACCCCAAACACATACCCAAACACAAACCATGGCCGACATCCCACCCCCTAATTGGCAAGAATATGTCAATAAGGTTGCACAAGAGAAAGAAGATATGGAGCAACGAATGCAATATTTGCAAGAATGCTTGGTGGTTCGACGCACACTTAGCAATATGGTTGGCAAAGAAGGAAGTTTGCAACGTGAGTCAATCTTTCACACTCGTTGCACCATTGGTGGAAAGGTATGTACAATGATTATTGATGGAGGTAGTTGTACCAATGTAGCTTCACAAGTAATGATAGACAAACTGAAACTTAAAACCGTCCCTCACCCTAAACCTTATGTGATTCAATGGCTAAATCATGGAAAAGGAATTCAAGTAACACAACAAGTCTTGTTATCATTTAGCATTGGTAAAACTTATGAGGAAGAATTGTGGTGTGATGTTATACCTATGGTTTACTTGGTAGACCTTGGTTATTTGATAGGCGTGTGATGCATGATGGGTATAAAAACACATATTCCTTCACTAAGGATGGACGGAAAATACTTCTTACCCCCCTAAACCTCAAAAACGATCACCCCATATCCACACCCCCTACTTACCTTACCACTCTCATAAAATCAGAATTGCATGAGTATAAAGCTCACAAACCATTCATTTTAAGCCAACTTGATGTCCCTTCCAAACCGTCACAAGAAGAGCCACACCCACTCCTCACCCCTCTTCTCAAAACCTTTTCCCATGTTTTCCCCGAAGACATTCCCCATGGCTTACCCCCAAAACGTGACATACAACACAAAATTGATCTTGTTCCCGGATCAATGCTCCCAAACAAACCAGCCTATAGAACCACCCCAAAAGAAACCGAAGAGATTAGGAGGCAAGTGGAAGAACTACTATCCAAGGGTCTTATTCGTAAGTCTCTTAGTCCATGTGCTTGTCCTACTTTGATTGTGCCTAAGAAGAATGGAGAATGGAGAATGTGTGTTGATAGTAGGTCAATCAATAAAATCACTATCAAGTACCGGTTTCCTATTCCAAGGTTGAATGATTTACTTGATGATTTGCATGGTTCTAAAGTGTTCTCTAAAATTGATTTGAGAAGTGGCTATCATCAAATTCGAATTTTCGAAGGAGATGAATGGAAAACCGCTTTCAAGACAAAGGAGGGCCTCTATGAATGGCTTGTGATGCCATTTGGTTTGTCTAATGCACCATCCACATTTATGCGCCTTATGAATCAGGTTATGCAACCTTTCACGGGTAAATTTGTTGTAGTTTATTTTGATGATATCTTGGTGTATAGTAGGGAGGAAGAAGAGCATTCTATGCATTTGCAACAGGTTTTTGAAGCCCTTGAACGTGAAAAGTTGTATGGTAACTTAGAGAAGTGTCATTTCTTCACTTCCCAAGTTATTTTTCTTGGCTTTAAAGTTTCATCACAAGGCATTGAAGTTGATGAAAAGAAAGTTGCTGCAATTCGTGAGTGGCCTACACCACAAACCGTCCAACAAGTTCGAAGCTTTCATGGACTTGCTTCTTTCTATAGAAGATTTGTACGGAACTTTAGCACTCTCATGGCACCTATCACGGAACTAACTAAAAATCAGAAGTTAGTTTGGAATGATAAGGCTCAAAAGGCCTTTGATGAGGTAAAACATCAACTTACTAGTGCACCTATTCTTGCTTTGCCTAACTTTGATGAAGTTTTTGAAGTTGAGTGCGATGCTAGTGGAGTTGGTATTGGTGCTGTTTTGTCACAAGTTGGGCGTCCCCTTGCCTACTTTAGTGAAAAACTCAATGAAGCACAACGGAAGTATAGCACCTATGATAAGGAGTTCTTTGCTCTTGTTCGTGCTTTGGACCATTGGAGACATTACCTCATTTCCAAGGAGTTCATCCTTCATTCGGATCATGAAGCCCTCAAATATCTTCAAAGCCAACAAAAACTCCAACCTCGCCATGCCAAATGGGTGGAGTATTTGCAAGCTTTTCATTTCGTGATCAAGCATAGGAGAGGCGCCATGAACAAAGGAGCTGATGCGCTTTCAAGGAGATATACACTCTTGAATTCTTTCAAAGCAAGGGTGATTAGTGTTGATGATGTAAAAGCAAGTTACCACAATGATCATGACTTTGGTGATTTATTTTTAAAATGTTCTAATCATGCTTACAAAGATTATTACATTTTAGATGGCTATTTGTTCAAAGGAAACAAGTTGTGCATTCCAAGATCAAGCCTAAGAGAATCTCTTATCAAAGAGTTTCATGAAGGAGGAATGGCGGGACACTTTGGCATAGAGAAGACTACCCTTCTTGTCCAAGAATACTTTCATTGGCCTAGATTGGTCCGTGATGTGGAGTTCATTGTGAAGAGATGCGTGACATGTCAAAAGGCCAAGAGTCATAGTCTACCTCAAGGCTATCTTTTGCCCTTACCTATTCCGCAAGCACCATGGGAGGATATTAGTCTTGATTTCGTTGTGGGACTTCCTATCACCCAACGAAAGAAAGATTCTATAATGGTTGTTGTGGACCGATTTTCTAAAATGGCCCATTTTATTGCTTGTCATACAACTTATGATGCTACTCATGTTGCTAACTTGTTTTTCAATGAGATTGTTCGTTTACATGGTGTACCTAAATCCATGGTGAGTGATCGTGATCCAAAATTTCTAAGTCATTTTTGGCTTACATTATGGAGGAAGATGGGCACGAAATTGAACTTTAGCACTTCAAGTCATCCTCAAACAGATGGTCAAACCGAAGTGACTAATAGAACTTTGGATCCTTGCTGCGGTCTTTGGCTACTAAACGTCCCAAGCAATGGGAAGAGATGCTTCCTCATGCGGAGTTTGCTTACAATCGTGTGCCTAGCAAGACAACAGGTTTGAGTCCTTTTGAAGTGGTGTATGGATTCAATCCGTGCACTCCTATTGATCTCACTCCCATTCCCTCACCAAACAAGTTCAGCAATGATGCCGAGGTGCGCGCAAAAGAAATCAAGTCTATGCATGAGCAAGTTCGTTCCAAAATTGAACAAACTAATGCAAAGACTAAGGCATACTATGACAAGAAAAGAAAGGAGGTCCGTTTTCAGCCCGGTGACTTAGTTTGGATTCATCTTCGAAAGGAAAGATTTCCTTCCAAAAGACGGTCCAAGGTTAGTCCTCGTAGTGATGGTCCATTTGCTATTGTTGAAAAGGTGAATGATAATGCTTACAAAGTTGAGTTGCCCGGAGACTATGGTGTTTCTAGCACCTTTAATGTGGCTGATTTATCACCTTACTATGATGAGTTTGAAGAGTTGCCGAGTTTGAGGGCAAACTCTTTTCAAGAAGGGGGGAATGTTGTAGCCAAGCCTAACAACTTGGTTATGGACATTTCTTTGGTTCAAGATGTAGCATCATGTTTTGGTGCTATGCATTCTATCCTTGGGCAGCAAGATATTCAACCCCTTGAATTTCTTGTTGTTCTTATTAACTAGTTTATTCTAGTTCTTTTTATGCTTTGAATAAGTTGTAAACTTTAATCTTATTTTAAGTTTGCAAATTAGTTATGCTCTTTAGTTCTTTTAGCTGAACATGTAATGTTACATTCACACATCAAGTACAAGATCAAGATGCATCACAAAAGCAGCCGTTTAAGCTTGTGAAGAAGGCATAAAATCCGAAACTAATTTGGAGGTATTTTAAGGCTTTAACTTGGGTGTTACAATCAGCTTCAATGAGGAGTTACAAGCTTTAAAATGAGCCTTCAAGTGGCCGTTTATTTCAGCCAGCAATGGGTACATTCAAGAGGCGTCCAAGTACATCCTTGTCTACATACATTCAAGCTTAATTCAAGGCTTGAAACAAGGGGGAGTTACACTTCACTTGCTGTTTGAATTGGGCGTGAAAAGGGGAGCCGTTACAACTCCAAGTTGCTGCTTTGATTGGCGTGAATCAAGGGGGGGTTATACTCTCTTGTTTCTGATTTTATTTCACTCATAATTTGGAGGTTACAAACCGCCATTTGCTCTTGATGTATCTAGCTAAGTAAGGCTTCTTTTATTAATGTATCTAGACTACAAAAAGCTGATATGTACTTAGTTGGACGTGTAACAAGTGAGCTTTAAGCCACTTAACTTAGCTTGTACTTAAGATGCTTGCTCACTATAAATAGCAAGCAAATGTGAATGAAAAATCAGATTTTTTGGAACAAAAAAAAACTTGTCTTACATTCGTTTCTTGGATTAGAAACAAAAACCTGAAATTCTTGGATTTGGAATTTCGTTTCCTTTGCTTAGTTAGCTAGTTTAGGCTACTAGTTGGCTTGTGATCTTAGGAATCCAAAACGTTTCTTAGTGGTGTGACTGTATCTAAGAAGCCTTTGGTTCTTTAGCCTTATCTATCCCTTGGTTTATCCCTTGTGTATTTCGAGTGTTACTCCAAATATACAACACAAGTGGTTACACTTCACTTAGTGTAATTAACCTTGTGGAAAGTATCTATCAAGTGACGGTTTTTCCAAGCTCCAAATACATGTTTAAAAGCAACGGTTACAAGCTGATTGAAGAGGAGTGATTCATGGCACTTGTTGGGCGTGAATTATGGAGTTTGTTGGCTGAACATTGCACCTCATTATTTGGGGGTTATGAAGAATAAAGAGGCGTGAATCAAGGCATTAAAATGGGAGTTACACAAGCTTGAAAATGGCTGTTTTGGGCGTGTGTTGAAGATGCTCTTTGGATGCTATTTTGGCTGGTCATCTTCCCTTGTTTCAAGCCTAGTCTTTAGTTCTTTTAATTAAGTTTAATCATGTTTGTAAAAGGGGTTAAGTGGACGTGTATTCTCCACTCATTCCCTTAGTTAATTTCCTTTTGTCTATTTCATTTTGTTAATTAAAGTAGGCAAGTGAAAAGGTTGTATTGATGCTATAAATAGCATACTTTGAATGAATGAAAATCATCCAAGATTATTTGCCTAAAACGTGTGTTTTGTTAATTGAAGTGACTTGAGTTTAGTTCACTTTGTTTTCCAAATTTGAGTATCCGAATTTGAAGAGTGTTAGTTTTGGTGAGAGTTCCCAAGATTAGGACTTATAGTTTTATGATTTGGTGAGAGTTCCCTCATCTAAACTATCCCAAGCAAACGAGTGAGAGTTCCTCTTTGCTATATCCTTAGCTTAGGGTGAGAGTTCCCCTAACTAAAACTGATCACTTGATAATTGAATCTCAAAATCCTTTGAATCCTTTAACTTATCATTTTTGTAACAAGGTTTCTCATCTTGTTTACACATCAGTTTAAACTTTCATTTGATTCAATTAGCGTTGTTTTGAATGTGTTTCACTTTCATTGATTCAATTAGCTTTGTAGAATGTATTTGACTTTCATTTGATTCAAATAGCTTTATTTGAATGTGTTTGACTTTCAATTGATTCAATTAGCTTTGTAGAAATGTATTTGACTGTCATTTGATTCAAATAGCTTTGTTTGAATGTGTTTGAATTTCATTTAATTCAATTTGATTTGTAGAAATGCATTTCACTTTCATTTGATTATATAGTTTTTTTTGAATGTATTTGACTTTCATTTAAATTAAAAAGCTTTGTTTGAATGTGTTTGACTTTCATTTGATTTAAAAGGCTTTTTTGAATGTGTTTGACATTCATTTGATTCAATTAGCTTTTGTAGAATGTATTTTACTTTTATTTGATTTAATTAGCTTTGTTTGAATTTATTTGACTCTCATTTGATTCAAATAGCTTTGTTTGAATGTGTTTGACTTTCATTTTGATTCAATTAGCTTTGTAGAATCTATTTGACATTCATTTAATTAAAATAGCTTCTGTTTGAATGTGTTGACTTTCATTTGATTCAATTATTGTTTGAATGTGTTTGACTTTCATTTGATTTAATTAGCTTTGTTAAATGTATTTGACTTTCATTTGATTCAAATAGCTTTATTTGAATGTGTTTGACTTTCAATTGATTCAATTAGCTTTGTAGAATGTATTTGACTGTCATTTGATTCAAATAGCTTTGTTTGAATGTGTTTGAATTTCATTTAATTCAATTTGATTTGTAAATGCATTTCACTTTCATTTGATTAATATAGCTTTTTTTGAATGTATTTGACTTTCATTTAAATTAAAAAGCTTTTTTTGAATGTGTTTGACTTTCATTTGAATTAAAAGGCTTTGTTTGAATGTGTTTGACTTAATTTGATTCAATTAGCTTTGTATAATGCATTTCACTTTGATTTACTTTAAATAACTTTGTTTGAATGTGTTTGACTTTCATTTTGATTAAATTAGCTTTGTTTGAATGGTTTTAACTTTCATTTGATTCAATTAGCTTTGTAAGAATGTATTTGACATTCATTTAATTAAAATTAACTTTGTTTGAATGTGTTTAACTTTCATTTGATTCAATTAGCGTTGTTTGAATGTGTTTGACTTTCATTTGATTCAATTAGCTTTGTTAGAATGTATTTGACTTTCATTTGATTCAAATAGCTTTATTTGAATGTGTTTGACTTTCAATTGATTCAATTAGCTTTGTAGAATGTATTTGACTGTCATTTGATTCAAATAGCTTTGTTTGAATGTGTTTGAATTTCATTTAATTCAATTTGATTTGTAGAATGCATTTCACTTTCATTTGATTAATATAGCTTTTTTTGAATGTATTTGACTTTCATTTTAAATTAAAAAGCTTTTTTTGAATGTGTTTTGACTTTCATTTGATTTAAAAGGCTTTGTTTGAATGTGTTTGAACTTTCATTTGATTCAATTAGCTTTGTAGAATGTATTTTACTTTTATTTGATTTAATTGCTTTGTTTGAATTTATTTGACTCTCATTTGATTCAAATAGCTTTGTTTGAATGTGTTTGACTTTCATTTGATTCAATTAGCTTTGTAGAATGTATTTGACATTCATTTAATTAAAAATAGCTTTGTTTGAATGTGTTTGACTTTCATTTGATTCAATTAGCGTTGTTTGAATGTGTTTGACTTTCATTTGATTCAATTAGCTTTGTAGAATGTATTTGACTTTATTTGATTCAAATAGCTTTATTTGAATGTGTTTGACTTTCAATTGATTCAATTAGCTTTATAGAATGTATTTGACTGTCATTTGATTCAAATAGCTTTGTTTGAATGTGTTTGAATTTCATTTATTTCAATTTGATTTGTAGAATGCATTTCACTTTCATTTGATTAATATAGCTTTTTTGAATGTATTTGACTTTCATTTAAATTAAAAAGCTTTTTTTGAATGTGTTTGACTTTCATTTGAATTAAAAGCTTTGTTTGAATGTGTTTGACTTTAATTTGATTCAATTAGCTTTGTATAATGCATTTCACTTTGATTTACTTTAAATAACTTTGTTTGAATGTTTTGACTTTCATTTGATTCAATTAGCTTTGCTTTCATTTGATTCAATTAGCTTTGTAGAATGTATTTGACATTCATTTAATTAAAATAGCTTTGTTTGAATGTGTTTAACTTTCATTTGATTCAATTAGCGTTGTTTGAATGTGTTTGACTTTCATTTGATTCAATTAGCTTTGTAGAATGTATTTGACTTTCATTTGATTCAAAGAGCTTTATTTGAATATGTTTGACTTTCAATTGATTCAATTAGCTTTGTAGAATGTATTTGACTGTCATTTGATTCAAATAGCTTTGTTTGAATGTGTTTGAATTTCATTTAATTCAATTTGATTTGTAGAATGCATTTCACTTTCATTTGATTAATATAGCTTTTTTTGAATGTATTTGACTTTCATTTAAATGAAAAAGCTTTTTTTGAATGTGTTTGACTTTCATTTGATTTAAAAGGCTTTGTTTGAATGTGTTTGACTTTCATTTGATTCAATTAGCTTTGTATAATGCATTTCACTTTGATTTACTTTAAATAATTTGTTTGAATGTGTTTGACTTTCATTTGATTCAATTAGCTTTGTTTGAATGTGTTTAACTTTCATTTGATTCAATTAGCTTTGTAGATTGTATTTGACATTCATTTAATTACAATAGCTTTGTTTGAATGTGTTTAACTTTCATTTGATTTAGCGTTGTTTTGAATGTGTTTGACTTTCATTTGATTCAATTAGCTTTATAGAATGTATTTGACTTTCATTTGATTCAAATAGCTTTATTTGAATGTGTTTGACTTTCAATTGATTCAATTAGCTTTGTAGAATGTATTTGACTGTCATTTGATTCAAATAGCTTTGTTTGAATGTGTTTGAATTTCATTTAATTTAATTTGATTTGTAGAATGCATTTCACTTTCATTTGATTAATATAGCTTTTTTTGAATGTATTTGACTTTCATTTAAATTAAAAAGCTTTTTTTGAATGTGTTTGACTTTCATTTGATTTAAAAGGCTTTGTTTGAATGTGTTTGACTTTCATTTGATTCAATTAGTTTTGTATAATGCATTTCACTTTGATTTACTTTAAATAACTTTGTTTGAATGTGTTTGACTTTCATTTGATTCAATTAGCTTTTTTTAATGTGTTTAACTTTCATTTGATTCAATTAGCTTTGTAGAATGTATTTGACATTCATTTAATTAAAATAGCTTTGTTTGAATGTGTTTAACTTTCATTTGATTCAATTAGCGTTGTTTGAATGTGTTTGACTTTCATTTGATTCAATTAGCTTTGAATGTATTTGACTTTCATTTGATTCAAATAGCTTTATTTGAATGTGTTTGACTTTCAATTGATTCAATTAGCTTTGTAGAATGTATTTGACTGTCATTTGATTCAAATAGCTTTGTTTGAATGTGTTTTGAATTCATTTAATTCAATTTGATTTGTAGAATGCATTTCACTTTCATTTGATTAATATAGCTTTTTTTGAATGTATTTGACTTTCATTTAAATTAAAAAGCTTTTTTTGAATGTGTTTGACTTTCATTTGATTTAAAAGGCTTTGTTTGAATGTGTTTGACTTTCATTTGATTCAATTAGCTTTGTAGAATGTTTTTACTTTTATTTGATTTAATTAGCTTTGTTTGAATTTATTTTACTCTCATTTGATTTAAATAGCTTTGTTTGAATGTGTTTGACTTTCATTTGATTCAATTAGCTTTGTAGAATTTATTTGACTTTCATTTGATTCAAATAGCTTTATTTGAATGTGTTTGACTTTCATTTAATTCAATTAGCTTTGTAGAATGTATTTGATTTTCATTTGATTCGAAATCTTTGTTTGAATGTGTTTGACTTTCATTTGATTTAATTAGCTTTGTTTCAATGTATTTGACTTTAACTTAATTCAATTAGCTTTGTAGAATGTATTAGACTTTTATTTGATTTAATTAGCTTTTTTGAATGTATTTGACTTCATTTGATTCAAATAGCTTTTGAATGTGTTTGACTTCATTTGATTCAAATAGCTTTGTTTGAATGTTTTGACTTTCATTTGATTCAATTAGCTTTGAAGAATGTATTTGATTTTCATTTGATTAAAATAGCTTTGTTTGAATGTGCTTGACTTTCATTTGATTCAATTAGCTTTGTTTGAATGTGTTTGACTTTCATTTGATTCAATTAGCTTTGTTGAATGTATTTGACTTTCATTTGATTCAATTAGCTTTGTTTGAATGTGTTTGACTTTCATTTGATTCAATTCGCTTTGTAGAATGTATTTGACTTTCATTTGATTCAATTAGCTTTGTAGAATGTATTTGACTTTTATTGATTTAATTAGATTTGTTTGAATGTATTTGACTCTCATTTGATTCAAATAGCTTTGTTTGAATGTGTTTCACTTTTATTTGATTCAATTAGCTTTGTAGAACGTATTTGACTTTCATTTGATTCAAATAGCTTTGTTTGAATGTGTTTGACTTTCATTTGATTCAATTAGCTTTGTAGAATGTATTTGACTTTCATTTGAGTCAAATAACTTTGTATGACTGTGTTTGACTTTCATTGTTTCAATTTGCTTTGTAGAATCTATTTGACTTTCATTTCTTCTAGTAGCTTTGTTTGAATGTGTTTTACTTTCATTTGATTCAATTAGCTTTGTAGAATATATTTGACTTTGATTTACTTTAAATAACTTTGTTTGAATGTGTTTGACTTTCATTTGATTCAATTAGCTTTGTTTGAATGTGTTTGACTTTCATTTGATTCAATTAGCTTTGTAGAATGTATTTGACTTTCATTTAACTAAAATAGATTAGTTTGAATGTGTTTAACTTTCATTTGATTCAATTAGCTTAGTAGAATGTATTTGACTTTCATTTGATTCAAATAGCTTTGTTGAATGTGTTTGACTTTCATTTGATTCAATTAGCTTTGTAGAATATATTTGACTTTCGTTTAATTCAAATAGCTTTGTTGAATGTATTTGACTTTCAATTGGTTCAAATAGCTTTGTTTGAATGTGTTCTTTTATTGATTCTTAGCTTTGTAGAATGTATTTGACTTTCATTTGATTCAAATAGCTTTGTTTGAATGTGTTTGACTTTCATTTGATTCAATTAGCTTTGTAGAATGTATTTGACTTTCATTTGAGTCAAATAACTTTGTTTGACTGTGTTTGACTTTCAATTTTTTCAAATTGCTTTGTAGAATGTATTTGACTTTTATTTGTTTCAAATAGCTTTGTTTGAATGTGTTTAACTTTCTTTGATTCAATTAGCTTTGTAGAATGTATTTGACAGTCATTTAATTAAAATAGCTTTGTTTGAATGTGTTTCACTTTCATTTGATTCAATTAGCGTTGTTTGAATGTGTTTGACTTTCATTTGATTCAATTAGCTTTGTAGAATGTATTTGTTTCATTTGATTCAAATAGCTTTATTTGAATGTGTTTTGACTTTCAAATGATTCAATTAGCTTTGTAGAATGTATTTGACTGTCATTTGATTCAAATAGCTTTGTTTGAATGTGTTTTGAATTTCATTTAATTCAATTTGATTTGTAGAATGCATTTCACTTTCATTTGATTAATATAGCTTTTTTTGAATGTATTTGACTTTCATTTAAATTAAAAAGCTTTTTTTTGAATGTGTTTGACTTTCATTTGATTTAAAAGGCTTTGTTTGAATGTGTTTGACTTTCATTTGATTCAATTAGCTTTGTAGAATGTATTTTACTTTTATTTGATTTAATTAGCTTTGTTTGAATGTATTTGACTCTCATTTGATTCAAATAGCTTTGTTTGAATGTGTTTGACTTTCATTTGATTCAAATAACTTTGTT
>NW_018743102.1:0-7844 GCF_001683475.1 Chenopodium quinoa
CATATAAATGTGTTATTTTTAAGTATTTAAAATTCATAAATTAATTTTATTACAGGTAATTTTTTGATAAACAACCACAAATAAAAAAAAAAATTGATCTGATATGTTATGATCTAATTTAATATGGTCTGATATATTTATCATATATTTCTAGAATTGATAAGATATATTTGCTTTAAATAAGTTGAAATGGACATAACATTAGTTCACCTTGTTATTCTATTCTATGTTAATTTCAATATTATGTAATAAGTTTTGAGATAAAGCTAATCAAACAAACCTAAACTAGTACTACATTTTTCGTAAGTGATACACTTTTTGTAAACAACATTAGTTTGATTGCTATCCTTCCTTATTTTGAAAACTTTTACAAAATACTAATTTTTATTAATAATATGGAAAACAAATTTAAAATAAAGCTATATTTTTCTATTGCCTTTTATAAAGCCTAATAAAATTTCTCATGTGAAAATTCAACCTAAAGGTTTTTATGCATAAATATAAAAATATAGTCTAGTTCAAGACTTCTTTATAAAGATTCAGACTAAATTACACTAGAGACCGGATAAAAATAAATGAATACATTTCGTAACTCAAAGACCAAACTAGTACTCTACTACTCTTCTTTCGGATTCGAACAATTTATCTGGACCGATCTCTGATCACCTCTAAGTGAGATAATGTATTGACAAATGTAAAATGAGAATTATTGCAAGTAAAAAAAATTATACTTGTATAATAGAAGAGAGAATTATATAGAAAAAATACGGTGAATTATTCCATGAACTGAAATTTTTTTTATTATTTATAATTTAGTAATTTTGTGTTACACCCAAATAAGTTGATATAACTTGTGCAACTTATATACTAGGAAAAACTATAACATGATATAATTGATTGGTATGACTCAAATCAACTTTGAAGCAAGTCTGACCCAAGCACCCGAATAGACAATGCAACTCTAATTATAAATATATGGAGTACTTCGTATCACATAGAGGAAGCATCCATTAGTCTCTCTCTCTGCTTCTTGAAGGACAAAAACATTTGGTGCTGATCAGGGATATTGCTCTTGATAATTGGTACATCCTTGAAGTTGTTAAACCAATTATACAAGCTAGGGAAAGTAGTGACTTCAAATAACTTGATTTCCAATACTTGCTCAATAACTTCCAACCAATGTATTACACTCGCAACTGCAAGATCTGCTAGTCCAACATTTTCACCTCCAAAAAATGTATTAGTTCCTAGATTACCATGCTCTTCTAATGTTTCTAGCATGTCAAAGCACTCTTTCTTAGCTTTGGCTTGGTCCTCCCCTGTGGTTCGAAATAGTATCCAGATAACTATGCCCTGCAGTCATGTTTGTCACAATAATTACATGATTTTAAACGTTTAGTGACTAGCCCTTTTACCCCATGTGCTACACTTAAGGGTAAAGGCTAAAGATCAAATCTAAAGATGGCAATGGATCAGGTTGGCCCAAGGCACAACATAAATATGAGATTGTCATGAGCATAACATGACACACTATTTTGTTTGTCAAGCCTTGATTGAGACAATTTTCTTTTGGGAAACCACAACAAGGCAAGACCTAATAATCACACTAACATGCTAAAATAAAGTTAAATTTGACTTAGTCACACAAATACAATACACTTAGACACGTTGACACGTGAAAATGGATCGTGTTTGATTACCCTTTTACAAATTTTTGACATAACACATAGCTAGTGGGTTAGCTTACTAGGCCCAAGACATGCAAGCTAGACACGGCCCAGAACTATCTTTATTAATCAAATCTAATTCATAATTTATTCTAGCAGTTTAGGGTAGAAATTAAATTGAGCAACCACTAAGCTAATACCAACTTGGTTGGTTGACTGTTAATGTTCCAACATCACCATATCGAGATCGAAGAACTTCCGAGCAAAATTATTTGATAAAATACATCATAGTATGAACAAAGTTTAGAATTGTACCTTTTCATCGGCAAATTTGGCCCAAAATCTAACCATTGCTCTTTCATAAGGCTCCTTGGGTAATAATGGATGTTGATGAGGCCAAATTTCTTCAAGGTACTCAAGAATAACTAAGGATTCACATATTGGTTTTTCATTGTGAACTAAAACTGGAATTTTCTTATGAACTGGATTGTATTGTAGAAGCAATGAACTTTTATTAGCAAGATCTTCTTCAATATAATCATATTTTATGCCTTTTAATTCAAGCACCCCAAATCACTCTATAACTAAATGGGCTTGGCCAAGTTCCAAATAGCTTTACATTTTCCATGGTTCATTGAGAAGAATACACATATGTGATCTAACAATTATGTTTAATTAATAGAAGTTTACTTGAGGGAAACATCTAAGAAGGTGCTTTAAAAGTTTTTTAATCGTTTCTTCGGCATGACTTTTTGACTTTGAATTAAGGTTTTGTTATGTTTTTATATGGTGAAGTATTATTGTCACCATCAATCCCTAAGTAAATGACCAAGTTTGATTTGATTTACTTTGAAAGGATGTATTAATAAATCAATGTGTCATACTAATGAAGGTGAATGTCTATAAAGAAGGAAATATAGCAAGTGGGGATAAAGCATGTCTATAGAGAAGGAAATATAGGTGCAAATTGGTTAGCTTGTCAAGGTATTTAACAATTGTCATTCCAAAATATTCAGTCGGAAATATCAAATCTTGTTTACAATACGGAGTAGAAAACATGTAAACAATGTAACTTGCGTTCTACATTAATTTTATCGATAAGAAGTTAAAGAAATTTTTCTTTATGTTCATTAATAACATTAATTTTATCAATGAGAAGTTAAGAACTTTTTCTTTACATTCATCATAAATTTTTTCTACATATACTATCCCATATGAGCATGAGCACGAGCACGAGCACGACATGTAACTCTAAATAAACATAATTTTCCTTTTCTTCATATTTTTCTTCTTGGATGAGCTGAGTTTTCACATTTAATGCAAGTAATGAGTTAATTCAATATCTTATGAACCTATATAATAACATGTATGTTTAATTAATAATCAATTGGAATATTAATACAATGGGGTACGTTATTATCTCAAAAAAATTTAAGTATTACGGAATATAAAACTTAGTTTTAAGTGATACCAATGCAACTTATATGTAAAATTTTAACCTCATGAAACATTTTAATCGTCTCACCTTAGAATTTTATCATGTCATCAATTCAACCAACAAATTGTTGTTGTTTCAACAAAACTTTTGATGAGCATCGTTGGGTCATGCAAGTTCAACACATGATCGATGATGAAATCGAAGAAGACGATGGAGACATCCATGTATCCATATTCAATGTCCCTAATGCCTTAAGGATATAAATCCTAATGCTTACACTCCTCAATTGGTTGCTCTTGGTCCTTATCATTATCGACGTTTTAAGCTTCAAGAAATGGAGAGATACAAAATTTCTTCAGCTAAGAGGTTTCAAAATCGAAAGCAAAGCACAAAATTGCACACCATTGTGGATCAATTGATAATGCTCGATCATAGAATTCGAGCATGCTATCACAAATATTTAGACATTAGTAGAGAAACATTAGCATGGAAGATGGCTATTGACTCTGCCTTTTTGCTTGAGATTATTGACATTTATAGCAACAAAGAAGGAAAGTTTTTATGTCAAACTTCTTCCAAGATTGTTGATTTTGCAAGAAGGAAATCGGTATATAACACTATCTTGAGGGATATTATGATGTTGGAAAATCAAATTCCTCTATTTGTCCTAAGAAAAATTTCGAATTATTGGTTTCATTCTTCAAATATGGTTGATGAAATATTGGATGATGTCCTAGTTGGCTTATGTAAAGATGTTTCTCCTTTCAAAATGTTGAATTGGGCACAAATTCAACCCTCTTCTTGTGCGCATATTCTAGAATTTTTGTACAAAAGATTGGCTCCTAAAGTAGAAGAA
This sequence comes from Chenopodium quinoa, assembly GCF_001683475.1. Taxonomy (NCBI): domain Eukaryota; kingdom Viridiplantae; phylum Streptophyta; class Magnoliopsida; order Caryophyllales; family Amaranthaceae; genus Chenopodium; species Chenopodium quinoa. Next base: position 3,962 of record NW_018743102.1, read on the forward strand.
ACGGTTGAAATCGACGAAAATGTTAATCAAGGCATCAATGAGGAAAGAAGGTTATGTAAGTTGCTTTCACAACTTAAGGAGTCCTTACATCAAATTCCACTTAAAGCCGTCTTCAAATTACCCTGGATTTTCATTTGTAGCCTTCCTGGTTTAGCCATTTTTGTCTGCTGTTGTTTTGCCTAAGGAAAATAATTTCGAAAATCCTATTGACACCAAATCTACTCAAGACAACATGCCACCTTTATTTGAAGAAATTATGATCCCATCTGTCATTGAACTTTCAAAATCCGGGGTCACATTTTTGCCTGTTAATGGAGATATAATGAGTATTAATTTTGATCAAAAGAGTAAGAAATTCTATCTCCCTACCATTAGTATAGATGATAACACCGAGGTTATTCTACGAAACCTAGTAGCATTTGAGGCATCAAGCACATTAGGTCCATTAGTATTTACTCGTTACACCGAGGTAATGAATGGCATTATTGATACAAAAGACGATGTAAGGCTCTTAAGAGAGAAAGGGATTATACTCAACTACTTGAGAAGTGATGAAGAGGTTGCTAATCTTTGGAATGGGATGAGTAAGTCATTGAGATTAACAAGAGTTTCTTTCTTGGATGAAGTCATTGATAATGTCAATAGGTATTATGAAGGGAATTGGAAGGTCCTATTAAGTAGATTCATGAACGCATGTTTAATCAATTCTTGGCAATTTTTAGTATTCATAGTAGCTGCTTTAATCTTGTCATTGTTGATATTACAAGTATTAGGTTCACTCTTGTACAATGCTCGCATGGTTGGTCCACATCCTCAAGGATGAATATAAGCTAGGAATATAGCCAATTTGATTAATTTCATGTTTTTTTAGAAGTTAATGTTTTTATTATATATAAGTTTCTTTGCCTAGGAGTTGTTTAACGAAGTAAAATGTAACCGTGCTAATCGAGCTATGTAGTTTATGAAATTTACATCGTATATTTAACAATGAATTTGATTTTATTGTCATGCATTACAATGAAGTTGTAATTCATTCGGTAAAAAATGAAGGGCCTTGGAAATTATAACCATTAGGTGGTAAAGGGCCCCGAAAATTATAACCGGTAGGCAGTGAAGGGCCCCGAAAATTCATTCCGATAGTAAACTGAAGGTCCCGAAAATTATAGCCAGTAGTAAACTGAAGGTCCCAGAAATCATAGTCGGTAGTAGGATGAAGAATTGAAATTTTTTTTACCGAAATTAAATCAGGATCTTGAAAATGAAGGTGTAAAAATATTTCATAGAAGTTAAATTTGTCCAATAGTCATATTAATGTAAGTACCTTAGAAAATTGTCAAAATGACGTTCATCATCATTCATCAAGCCTTACAAAGTTCGAACAAATGAATGGTTGAAGACTTTGAGATAGGTTTACAAGTAAAATGTTAGGGGTGATTAAATAGGTATGGCGTGGAAGATTGTTAGGGATGGTAATGGATCAGAGGTGGGTCAGGTGATGCTTCATTTGCCTCCATCCACCAATGATCCATCCGTCACCCAATTCATCCATCCACCTAATTTACCTTCATCCACATCCGATCCATCCATCATCCATGGGTGGATCGGGTGATAATTCGAGTGAAATAAAATATATATAAATACAATTTTGCACTTTCACAATTAAGATAACGATTTGAAAAAAGTGAAAAATTAATTAAAACTTTGATATATCTTTCTAATACTTGCTTCGTTTTATTAACTTAAAAGCACATGTTACTTCCTAAACCTTGCAAATGGACATTATATTATTAAAAAAGTATTTATTTTTATTTTTATATATGTAAATTTAACGGGTGGATGGATGGATCGGGTGATGGGTTGGATGTATCATCACCCGAATCCGACCTGATCCGTCACCCGACTTGTTTCGGGGTTTTCTGATGTCCTGCGGGAGAGTTACAATTCCGAGACTGGATCCTTGCTCCTGTACCTGCAAAACAACGGAGACTCTGGGTGGTGGGAGCTCCGCCTCCGACGATCAAGTTAGTATTTGTATGTGGAGTAAATGGTGCGGAAAATAGAGAGGGGTGATCTGGTTCCTCTAGGGGGAGGAGTGATCGGGAGGTGCAAATAATGCTAAGTCTGGTCTAGAAATAGTATGCACGTGTGTTTAGGCTTCTCTAGGTGAGAGTAATTAATTCTGAATGTGTTAAATGGAGGCTTAATTACTGTATTTATAGCCTCGAAGTGTGTGCCCAATACTAGGTTTTAGGTAAACCTAGGACTGATTGGGCCTTGCCTCGGAAATCGGGCCTTGGTAGCCGTTTTCCAGGTTGGCATGTCATGGGCCATGTGGCGTGGCATGATTGGTCCATGCTGGACTGATTACTGCCTGACACGTGGCAGACCCTGGCTGGTCCATGTGGCGGACACATGACAGGACCTGATTGGTCCACGTGGCAGACTGTGGTTGGGCGAGGAAAATCCCCTAATCACGACTCATCCATCATCCATTTGTCACCCGCTTAAGTTCGGATTTTCATCGACATATTTGGATCGGGTGGATGGTTATCCATCGGGTTTGGATGATATTGCCACCCCTAAAGATGGTAGATTAAAACAAGGGTATCATTGAAAATATAAAATTTATTAAAAATTAAGTTATCTTGCATTTAGATAAAATCATACCCTGCATTTAGTACCTCCCTTCATGGAGAATATAAAAGAAACACCATTCAATACATAAATTAAATTAGCAATAATATATATATATATTTTTTAAATGAGAGACTAAAAAAGGGGTGTCACTTGGTGCTAAGAGAATCTCCAATGGTAAGCTAATTGTCAAATTAGCTTGTCATGCCACATATGATTTCAAGCTAATTCTGTCTGTAGCTATTATTGTGCCCCAATGGTTAGCTACTAGCTTGCTAATTAATAATTTTGGCTTTCTAAATTAGTTTTATAAATTTAATTATTTTAATATATTACACTCTAAAAATTTTGAAAACTTTTTCTCAAACAAATTAGCTTGGCTAAACTAATTGTATTTTTTAGCTCCAATGGTCAAGCTAATAGCTAGAGAAAATTGCAAGCAAGTCCCTTGCTACAATCATTAGAGTTGCTATAATGGTTTGAGTTTTTATATAATAATAGATAGATGTATTTTTAAAAAAGGTTAAATGTTTTCGTAGTGATGTTTATACTTTTTTGGCTATTATTCGTCTCTAATTGTTGTTTACGTGCTTTTCTTAGTTACCTGCTTTAAAGATAATATTATGTGCTTTTGTTCATCAAGTATGTGCTTTTATTGTAAGGAAAAATAGCAAAATTACCAATGTAATAGGATGTATGTTCTAATTTACTTTGTAGACACAGTAACTGCTTGAGTACTTCCTCTATCCCATACTAATTGACACGTTAAACTTTTTTCATTATTTATATTTGAACTTTGACTATAACATTTTACAAACGTAATAAAAACATATTATATCATGAAATATATTGTTAGATATGTATTATTATTAAGTTTCATAATACAACTTTTTAAAACTAATTTTTATTTATATTTAATTATATAAAACTAGTGCATCGAAATGTTTGCAAAGTAATAGACTAACTTTATCGAGGTAAACATATTAGCATTTTGACAACATGAAACAATAACTTTAAAGTTCAAACACAAAACCAATCATGATCCCATAAGCCATCAAACCAGGGCATGAAATAGAGGTGTCAAAATTCAGATTCGGGTTAAGTTCAATTCAGTTACGGATCAGTTCGGTTTTGACACCCCAGCCATAACCACCTTGGATAACGTTTTGGCACGAACCCAAGAGGCCAAGACACACAACACACAACAATTTAAAGTAACTTTGAATTGGAGATGGTAACTTCAAAATTA
>NW_018743103.1:0-28829 GCF_001683475.1 Chenopodium quinoa
GAATGAGAGTCAAATACATTCTACAAAGCTAATTGAATCAAATGAAAGTCAAACACATTCAAACAAAGCTAATTGAAAAAATGAAAGTCAAATACATTCAACAAAGCTAATTGAAAAATGAAAGTCAAACACATTCAAACAAAGCTAATTTCAAATGAAAGTCAAAGCTAGAAAGTCAATTACATTCTACAAAGCTAATTGAATCAAATGAAAGTCAAACACATTCAAACAAAGCTATTTGAATCAAATGAAAGTCAAACACATTCAAACAAAGCTATTTGAACAAATACATTAAAACAAAAGCTAATTAAAATCAAATAAAAGTCTAATACAATTCTACAAAGCTAATTGAATTAAATTAAAGTCAAACATTCAAACAAAGCTAATTGAATCAAATGAAAGTCAAACACATTCAAAAAAGATTTGAAAGTCAAAATATTCACAAACTAATTGAATCAAATGAAAGTCAAACACATTCAAATAAAGCTATTTCAATCAAATGAAAGTCAAATACATTCTACAAAGCTAATTGAATCAAATGAAAGTCAAACACATTCAAACAAAGCTATTTGAATCAAATGAAGTCAAATAAATTAAACAAAGCTAATTAAATCAAATAAAAGTAAAATACATTCTACAAAGCTAATTGAATCAAATGAAAGTCAAACACATTCAAACAAAGCTTTAAAATCAAATGAAAGTCAAACACATTCAAAAAAAGCTTTTTAATTTAAATGAAAGTCAAACATATTCAAACAAAGCTATAAATCAAATCAAAGTGAAATCATTCTACAAAGCAAATTGAATTAAATGAAATTCAAACACATTCAAACAAAGCTATTTGAATCAAATTACAGTCAAACACATTCTACAATTAATTGAATCAATTGAAAGTCAAACACATTCAAACAAAGCTATTTGAATCAATGAAAGTCAAATACATTCTACAAAGCTAATTGAATCAAATGAAAGTCAAACACATTCAAACAAGCTTATTGAATCAAATGAAAGTCAAACACATTCAAACAAAGCTATTTTAATTAAATGAATGTCAAATACATTCTACAAAGCTAATTGAATCAAATGAAAGTCAAACACATTCAAACAAAGCTATTTGAAGAAAATGAAAGTCAAATACATTCTACAAAGCAAATTGCATCAAATGAAAATCAAACACGGTCAAACAAAGTTATTTGATTCAAATGAAAAGTCAAATACATTCTACAAAGCTAATTGAATCAAATGAAAGTCAAACACATTCAAACAAAGCTAATTAAATCAAATGAAAGTCAAACACATTCAAACAAAGCAAATTGAATCAAATGAAAGTCAAACACATTCAAACAAAGCTATTTTAATTAAATGAATGTCAAATACATTCTACAAAGCAAATTGAATCAAATGAAAGTCAAACACAGTCAAACAAAGTTATTTGATTCAAATGAAAGTCAAATACATTCTACAAAGCTAATTGAAATCAAATGAAAGTCAAACACATTTAGAGAAAGCTAATTAAATCAAATAAAAGTCAAATACATTCTATAAAGCAAATTGAATCATATAAAAGTCAAACACATTCAAACAAAGCTAATTGAATTAACTGAAAGTCAAATACATTCAACAAAGCGAATTGAATCAAATGAAAGTCAAACATATTCAAACAAAGCTAATTAAATCAAATGAAAGTCAAACACATTCAAACAAAGATTTCGTATTAAATGAAAGTCAAATACATTCTACAAAGCTAATTGAATCAAATGAAAGTCAAAGACATTCTACAAAGCTAATTGAATCAAATGAAAGTCAAACACATTCAAACAAAGCTATTTGAATCAAATGAGAGTCAAATAAATTCAAACAAAGCTAATTAAATCAAATAAAAGTAAAATACATTCTACAAAGCTAATTGCATCAAATGAAAGTCAAACACATTCAAACAAAGCCTTTTAAATCAAATGAGAGTGAAATGCATTCTACAAAGCAAATTGAATTAAATGAAATTCAAACACATTCAAACAAAGCTATTTGAATCAACTGACAGTTAAAATACATTCTACAAAGCTAATTTTATCAATCAAAAGTCAAACACATTCAAACAAAGCTATTTGAATCAAATGAAAGTCAAATACGTTTTACAAAGCTAACTGTATCAAATGAAAGTCAAACGCAATCAAATAAAGCTATTTGAGTCAAATGAAAGTCAAACACATTCAAACAAAATTGTTTAAATTAAATGAAAATAAAATGTATTTTACTAATCTATTTGAATCAAATGAGAGTCAAATACATTCAAACAAAGCAAATTAAATCAAATAAAAGTCAAATACATTCTACAAAGCTAATTGAATCAAACGAAAGTGAAACACATTTAAACAAAGGTATTGGAATCAAATAAAAGTCAATTACATTCTACAAAGCAAATTTAATCAAATTAAAGTCAAACACATTCAAACAAAGCTATTTGAATCAAATGAAAGTCAAACACATTCAAACAAAGCTATTTGAATCAAATGAGAGTCAAATACATTCAAACAAAGCTAATTAAATCAAATAAAAGTAAAATACATTCTACAAAGCTAATTGAATCAAATGAAAGTCAAACACATTCAAAACAAAGGTAATTGTATTAACTGAAAGTCAAATACATTCAACAAAGCGAATTGAATCAAATGAAAGTAAAACACATTCAAACAAAGCTAATTGAATCAAATGAAAGTCAAACACATTCAAACAAATATTTCGTATTAAATGAAATTCAAATACATTCTACAAAGCTAATTGAATCAAATGAAAATAAAAAACATTCAAAAAAAGCTATTTGAATCAAATGAGAGTCAAATAAATTTAAACAAAGCTAATTAAAATCAAATAAAAGTAAAATACATTCTACAAAGCTAATTGAATCAAATGAAAGTCAAACACATTCAAACAAAGCCTTTTAAATCAAATGAAAGTCAAACACATTCAAAAAAAGCTTTTAAATTTAAATGAAAGTCAAACACATTCAAACAAAGCTATATAAATCAAATGAAAGTGAAATGCATTCTACAAAGCAAATTGAATTAAATGAAATTCAAACACAGTCAAACAAAGCTATTTGAATCAAATGACAGTAAAATACATTCTACAAAGCTAATTGAATCAATCGAAAGTCAAACACATTCAAACAAAGCTATTTGAATCAAATGAAAGTCAAATACATTCTACAAAGCTAATTGAATCAAATGAAAGTCAAACACATTCAAACAAAGCTAATTGAATCAAATGAAAGTCAAATACATTCAACAAAGCTAAGTGAATCAAATGAAAGTCAAACACATTCAAACAAAGCTAATTGAATCAAATGAAAGTCAAGCACATTCAAACAAAGCTATTTTAATCGAAAGTCAATTACATTCTACAAAGCTAATTGAATCAAATGAAAGTCAAACACATTCAGACAAAGCTATTTGAATCAAATGAAAGTCAAACAAAGCTATTTGAATCAAATGAGAGTCAAATACATTAAAACAAATCTAATTAAATCAAATAAAAGTCTAATACATTCTACAAAGCTAATTGAATTAAATTAAAGTCAAACAAATTCAAACAAAGCTAATTGAATCAAATGAAAGTCAAACACATTTAAACAAAGATTTCGAATCAAATGAAAGTCAAATACATTCTACAAAGCTAATTGAATCAAATGAAAGTCAAACACATTCAAATAAAGCTATTTCAATCAAATGAAAGTCAAATACATTCTACAAAGCTAATTGAATCAAATGAAAGTCAAACACATTCAAACAATGCTATTTGAATCAAATGAGAGTCAAATAAATTTAAACAAAGCTAATTAAATCAAATAAAAGTAAAATACATTCTACAAAGCTAATTGAATCAAATGAAAGTCAAACACATTCAAACAAAGCCTTTTAAATCAAATGAAAGTCAAACACATTCAAAAAAAAGCTTTTAAATTTAAATGAAAGTCAAACACATTCAAACAAAGCTATATAAATCAAATGAAAGTGAATTGCATTCTACAAAGCAAATTGAATTAAATGAAATTCAAACACATTCAAACAAAGCTATTTGAATCCAATGACGGTGAAATACATTCTACAAAGCTAATTGAATCAATTGAAAGTCAAACACATTCAAACAAAGCTATTTGAATCAAATGAAAGTCAAATACATTCTACAAAGCTAATTGAATCAAATGAAAGTCAAACACATTCAAACAAAGCTAATTGAATCAAATGAAAGTCAAACACATTCAAACAAAGCTATTTGAATCAAATGAGAGTCAAATACATTAAAACAAATCTAATTAAATCAAATAAAAGTCTAATACATTCTACAAAGCTAATTGAATTAAATTAAAGTCAAACAAATTGAAACAAAGCTAATTGAATCAAATGAAAGTCAAACACATTTAAACAAAGATTTCGAATCAAATGAAAGTCAAATACATTCTACAAAGCTAATTGAATCAAATGAAAGTCAAACACATTCAAATAAAGCTATTTCAATCAAATGAAAGTCAAATACATTCTACAAAGCTAATTGAATCAAATGAAAGTCAAACACATTCAAACAATGCTATTTGAATCAAATGAGAGTCAAATAAATTTAAACAAAGCTAATTAAATCAAATAAAAGTAAAATACATTCTACAAAGCTAATTGAATCAAATGAAAGTCAAACACATTCAAACAAAGTCTTTTAAATCAAATGAGAGTTAAACACATTCAAAAAAAGCTTTTAAATTTAAATGAAAGTCAAACACATTCAAACAAAGCTATATAAATCAAATGAAAGTGAATTGCATTCTACAAAGCAAATTGAATTAAAAGAAATTCAAACACATTCATACAAAGCTATTTGAATCAAATTAGTGTCGAATACATTCTACAAAGCTAATTGAATCAAATGAAAGTCAAACACATTCAAACAAAGCTATTTGAATAAAATGAAAGTCAAATACGTTTTACAAAGCTAACTGTATCAAATGAAAGTCAAACGCAATCAAATAAAGCTATTTGAGTCAAATGAAAGTCAAACACATTCAAACAAAGATTTCGTATTAAATGAAAGTTAAATACATTCTACAAAGCTAATTGAATCAAATGAAAGTCAAACACATTCAAAAAAAAGCTATTTGAATCAAATGAAAGTCAAATACATTCTACAAAGCTAATTGAATCAAATGAAAGTCAAACACATTCAAACAAAGCTATTTTAATTAAATGAATGTCAAATACATTCTACAAAGCTAATTGAATCAAATGAAAGTCAAACACATTCAAACAAAGCTATTTGAAGAAAATGAAAGTCAAATACATTATACAAAGCAAATTGAAACAAATGAAAATCAAACACAGTCAAACAACGATATTTGACTCAAATGAAAGTCAAATACATTCTACAAAGCTAATTGAATCAAATGAAAGTCAAACGCATTCAAATAAAGCTATTTGAATCAAATGAAAGTCAAATACGTTCTACAAAGCTAACTGTATCAAATGAAAGTCAAACGCAATCAAATAAAGCTATTTGAGTAAAATGAAAGTCATACACATTCAAACAAAGTTGTTTAAATTAAATGAAAGTGAAATATATTCTACAAAGCTAATTGAATCAAATGAAAGTTAAACGCATTCAAACAAAAGCTATTTGAATCAAATGAGAGTCAAATACATTCTACAAAGCTAATTGAATCAAATGAAAGTCAAACACATTCAAACAAAGCTAATTGAATAAAATGAAAGTCAAATACATTCAACAAAGCTAATTGAATCAAATGAAAGTCAAACACATTCAAACAAAGCTAATTGAATCAAATGAAAGTCAAGCACATTCAAACAAAGCTATTTTAATCGAAAGTCAATTACATTCTACAAAGCTAATTGAATCAAATGAAAGTCAAACACATTCAAACAAAGCTATTTGAATCAAATGAAAGTCAAAACACATTCAAACAAAGCTATTTGAATGAAATGAGAGTCAAATACATTAAAACAAAGCTAATTAAATCAAATAAAAGTCTAATACAATCTACAAAGCTAATTGAATTAAATTAAAGTCAAACACATTCAAACAAAGCTAATTGAATCAAATGAAAGTCAAACACATTCAAACAAAGATTTCGAATCAAATGAAAGTCAAATACATTCTACAAAGCTAATTGAATCAAATGAAAGTCAAACACATTCAAATAAAGCTATTTCAATCAAATGAATGTCAAATACATTCTACAAAGCTAATTGAATCATATGAAAGTCAAACACATTCAAACAAAGCTATTTGAATCAAATGAGAGTCAAATAAATTTAAACAAAGCTAATTAAATCAAATAAAAGTAAAATACATTCTACAAAGCTAATTGAATCAAATGAAAGTCAAACACATTCAAACAAAGCCTTTTAAATCAAATGAAAGTCAAACACATTCAAAAAAAGCTTTTTAATTTAAATGAAAGTCAAACATATTCAAACAAAGCTATATAAATCAAATCAAAGTGAAATGCATTCTACAAAGCAAATTGAATTAAATGAAATTCAAACACATTCAAACAAAGCTATTTGAATCAAATTACAGTCAAACACATTCTACAATGGTAATTGAATCAATTGAAAGTCAAACACATTCAAACAAAGCTATTTGAATCAGATGAAAGTCAAATACATTCTACAAAGCTAATTGAATCAAATGAAAGTCAAACACATTCAAACAAAGCTTATTGAATCAAATGAAAGTCAAACACATTCAAACAAAGCTATTTTAATTAAATGAATGTCAAATACATTCTACAAAGCTAATTGAATCAAATGAAAGTCAAACACATTCAAACAAAGCTATTTGAAGAAAATGAAAGTCAAATACATTCTACAAAGCAAATTGCATCAAATGAAAATCAAACACGGTCAAACAAAGTTATTTGATTCAAATGAAAGTCAAATACATTCTACAAAGCTAATTGAATCAAATGAAAGTCAAACACATTCAAACAAAGCTAATTAAATCAAATGAAAGTCAAACACATTCAAACAAAGCAAATTGAATCAAATGAAAGTCAAACACATTCAAACAAAGCTATTTTAATTAAATGAATGTCAAATACATTCTACAAAGCAAATTGAATCAAATGAAAGTCAAACACAGTCAAACAAAGTTATTTGATTCAAATGAAAGTCAAATACATTCTACAAAGCTAATTGAATCAAATGAAAGTCAAACACATTTAGAGAAAGCTAATTAAATCAAATAAAAGTCAAATACATTCTATAAAGCAAATTGAATCATATAAAAGTCAAACACATTCAAACAAAGCTAATTGAATTAACTGAAAGTCAAATACATTCAACAAAGCGAATTGAATCAAATGAAAGTCAAACATATTCAAACAAAGCTAATTAAATCAAATGAAAGTCAAACACATTCAAACAAAGATTTCGTATTAAATGAAAGTCAAATACATTCTACAAAGCTAATTGAATCAAATGAAAGTCAAAGACATTCTACAAAGCTAATTGAATCAAATGAAAGTCAAACACATTCAAACAAAGCTATTTGAATCAAATGAGAGTCAAATAAATTCAAACAAAGCTAATTAAATCAAATAAAAGTAAAATACATTCTACAAAGCTAATTGCATCAAATGAAAGTCAAACACATTCAAACAAAGCCTTTTAAATCAAATGAGAGTGAAATGCATTCTACAAAGCAAATTGAATTAAATGAAATTCAAACACATTCAAACAAAGCTATTTGAATCAACTGACAGTTAAATACATTCTACAAAGCTAATTTTATCAATCAAAAGTCAAACACATTCAAACAAAGCTATTTGAATCAAATGAAAGTCAAATACGTTTTACAAAGCTAACTGTATCAAATGAAAGTCAAACGCAATCAAATAAAGCTATTTGAGTCAAATGAAAGTCAAACACATTCAAACAAAATTGTTTAAATTAAATGAAAATAAAATGTATTTTACTAATCTATTTGAATCAAATGAGAGTCAAATACATTCAAACAAAGCAAATTAAATCAAATAAAAGTCAAATACATTCTACAAAGCTAATTGAATCAAACGAAAGTGAAACACATTTAAACAAAGGTATTGGAATCAAATAAAAGTCAATTACATTCTACAAAGCAAATTTAATCAAATTAAAGTCAAACACATTCAAACAAAGCTATTTGAATCAAATGAAAGTCAAACACATTCAAACAAAGCTATTTGAATCAAATGAGAGTCAAATACATTCAAACAAAGCTAATTAAATCAAATAAAAGTAAAATACATTCTACAAAGCTAATTGAATCAAATGAAAGTCAAACACATTCAAACAAAGGTAATTGTATTAACTGAAAGTCAAATACATTCAACAAAGCGAATTGAATCAAATGAAAGTAAAACACATTCAAACAAAGCTAATTGAATCAAATGAAAGTCAAACACATTCAAACAAATATTTCGTATTAAATGAAATTCAAATACATTCTACAAAGCTAATTGAATCAAATGAAAATAAAAAACATTCAAAAAAAGCTATTTGAATCAAATGAGAGTCAAATAAATTTAAACAAAGCTAATTAAATCAAATAAAAGTAAAATACATTCTACAAAGCTAATTGAATCAAATGAAAGTCAAACACATTCAAACAAAGCCTTTTAAATCAAATGAAAGTCAAACACATTCAAAAAAAGCTTTTAAATTTAAATGAAAGTCAAACACATTCAAACAAAGCTATATAAATCAAATGAAAGTGAAATGCATTCTACAAAGCAAATTGAATTAAATGAAATTCAAACACAGTCAAACAAAGCTATTTGAATCAAATGACAGTAAAATACATTCTACAAAGCTAATTGAATCAATCGAAAGTCAAACACATTCAAACAAAGCTATTTGAATCAAATGAAAGTCAAATACATTCTACAAAGCTAATTGAATCAAATGAAAGTCAAACACATTCAAACAAAGCTAATTGAATCAAATGAAAGTCAAATACATTCAACAAAGCTAAGTGAATCAAATGAAAGTCAAACACATTCAAACAAAGCTAATTGAATCAAATGAAAGTCAAGCACATTCAAACAAAGCTATTTTAATCGAAAGTCAATTACATTCTACAAAGCTAATTGAATCAAATGAAAGTCAAACACATTCAGACAAAGCTATTTGAATCAAATGAAAGTCAAACAAAGCTATTTGAATCAAATGAGAGTCAAATACATTAAAACAAATCTAATTAAATCAAATAAAAGTCTAATACATTCTACAAAGCTAATTGAATTAAATTAAAGTCAAACAAATTCAAACAAAGCTAATTGAATCAAATGAAAGTCAAACACATTTAAACAAAGATTTCGAATCAAATGAAAGTCAAATACATTCTACAAAGCTAATTGAATCAAATGAAAGTCAAACACATTCAAATAAAGCTATTTCAATCAAATGAAAGTCAAATACATTCTACAAAGCTAATTGAATCAAATGAAAGTCAAACACATTCAAACAATGCTATTTGAATCAAATGAGAGTCAAATAAATTTAAACAAAGCTAATTAAATCAAATAAAAGTAAAATACATTCTACAAAGCTAATTGAATCAAATGAAAGTCAAACACATTCAAACAAAGCCTTTTAAATCAAATGAAAGTCAAACACATTCAAAAAAAGCTTTTAAATTTAAATGAAAGTCAAACACATTCAAACAAAGCTATATAAATCAAATGAAAGTGAATTGCATTCTACAAAGCAAATTGAATTAAATGAAATTCAAACACATTCATACAAAGCTATTTGAATCAAATTAGTGTCGAATACATTCTACAAAGCTAATTGAATCAAATGAAAGTCAAACACATTCAAACAAAGCTATTTGAATCAAATGAAAGTCAAATACGTTTTACAAAGCTAACTGTATCAAATGAAAGTCAAACGCAATCAAATAAAGCTATTTGAGTCAAATGAAAGTCAAACACATTCAAACAAAATTGTTTAAATTAAATGAAAATAAAATGTATTTTACAAATCTATTTGAATCAAATGAGAGTCAAATACATTCAAACAAAGCAAATTAAATCAAATAAAAGTCAAATACATTCTACAAAGCTAATAAAATCAAATGAAAGTGAAACACATTTAAACAAAGGTATTGGAATCAAATAAAAGTCAATTACATTCTACAAAGCAAATTGAATCAAATGAAAGTCAAACACATTCAAACAAAGCTATTTGAATCAAATGAAAGTCAAACACATTCAAACAAAGCTATTTGATTCAAATGAGAGTCAAATACATTCAAACAAAGCTAATTAAATCAAATAAAAGTAAAATACATTCTACAAAGCTAATTGAATCAAATGAAAGTCAAAGACATTCAAACAAAGCTAATTGTATTAACTGAAAGTTAAATACATTCAACAAAGCGAATTGAATCAAATGAAAGTAAAACACATTCAAACAAAGCTAATTGAATCAAACGAAAGTCAAACACATTCAAACAAAGATTTCGTATCAAATGAAAGTCAAATACATTCAACAAAGCTAATTGAATCAAATGAAAGTCAAACACATTCAAACAAAGCTACTTGAATCAAATGAAAGTCAAGCACATTCAAACAAAGCTATTTTAATCGAAAGTCAATTACATTCTACAAAGCTAATTGAATCAAATGAAAGTCAAACACATTCAGACAAAGCTATTTGAATCAAATGAAAGTCAAACACATTCAAACAAAGCTATTTGAATCAAATGAGAGTCAAATACATTTAAACAAAGCTAATTAAATCAAATAAAAGTCTAATACATTCTACAAAGCTAATTGAATTAAATTAAAGTCAAACAAATTCAAACAAAGCTAATTGAATCAAATGAAAGTCAAACACATTCAAATAAAGATTTCGAATCAAATGAAAGTCAAATACATTCTACAAAGCTAATTGAATCAAGTGAAAGTCAAACACATTCAAATAAAGCTATTTCAATCAAATGAAAGTCAAATACATTCTACAAAGCTAATTGAATCAAATGAAAGTCAAACACATTCAAATAAAGCTATTTGAATCAAATGAGAGTCAAATAAATTTAAACAAAGCTAATTACATCAAATAAAAGTAAAATACATTCTACAAAGCTAATTGAATCAAATGAAAGTCAAACACATTCAAACAAAGCCTATTAAATCAAATGAAAGTCAAACACATTCAAAAAAAGCTTTTAAATTAAAATGAAAGTCAAACACATTCAAACAAAGCTATATAAATCAAATGAAAGTGAAATGCATTCTACAAAGCAAATTGAATTAAATGAAATTCAAACACATTCAAACAAAGCTATTTGAATCAAATGACGGTGAAATACATTCTACAAAGCTAATTGAATCAATTGAAAGTCAAACACATTCAAACAAAGCTATTTGAATCAAATGAAAGTCAAATACATTCTACAAAGCTAATTGAATCAAATGAAAGTCAAACACATTCAAACAAAGCTAATTGAATCAAATGAAAGTCAAACACATTCAAACAAAGCTATTTTAATTAAATAAATGTCAAATACATTCTACAAAGCTAATTGAATCAAATGAAAGTCAAACACATTCAAACAAAGCTATTTGAAGAAAATGAAAGTCAAATACATTCTACAAAGCAAATTGAAACAAATGAAAGCCAAACACAGTCAAACAAAGTTATTTGACTCAAATGAAAGTCAAATACATTCTACAAAGCTAATTGAATCAAATGAAAGTCAAACACATTCAAACAAAGCTATTTGAATCAAATGAAAGTCAAATACGTTTTACAAAGCTAACTGTATCAAATGAAAGTCATACGCAATCAAATAAAGCTATTTGAGTCAAATGAAAGTCAAACACATTCAAACAAAATTGTTTAAATTAAATGAAAATAAAATGTATTTTACTAATCTATTTGAATCAAATGAGAATCAAATACATTCAAACAAAGCAAATTAAATCAAATAAAAGTCAAATACATTCTACAAAGCTAATTGAATCAAACGAAAGTGAAACACATTTAAACAAAGGTATTGGAATCAAATAAAAGTCAATTACATTCTATAAAGCAAATTGAATCAAATTAAAGTCAAACACATTCAAACAAAGCTATTTGAATCAAATGAAAGTCAAACACATTCAAACAAAGCTATTTGAATCAAATGAGAGTCAAATACATTCTAACAAAGCTAATTAAATCAAATAAAAGTAAAATACATTCTACAAAGCTAATTGAATCAAATGAAAGTCAAACACATTCAAACAAAGGTAATTGTATTAACTGAAAGTCAAATACATTCAACAAAGCGAATTGAATCAAATGAAAGTAAAACACATTCAAACAAAGCTAATTGAATCAAATGAAAGTCAAACACATTCAAACAAAGCTATTTGAATCAAATGAGAGTCAAACAAATTTAAACAAAGCTAATTAAATCAAATAAAAGTAAAATACATTCTACAAAGCTAATTGAATCAAATGAAAGTCAAACACATTCAAACAAAGCTATTTGAAGAAAATGAAAGTCAAATACATTCTACAAAGCAAATTGAAACAAATGAAAGTCAAACACAGTCAAACAAAGTTATTTGACTCAAATGAAAGTCAAATACATTCTACAAAGCTAATTGAATCAAATGAAAGTCAAACACATTCAAACAAAGCTATTTGAATCAAATGAAAGTCAAATACGTTTTACAAAGCTAACTGTATCAAATGAAAGTCAAACGCAATCAAATAAAGCTATTTGAGTCAAATGAAAGTCAAACACATTCAAACAAAGATTTCGTATTAAATGAAAGTTAAATACATTCTACAAAGCTAATTGAATCAAATGAAAGTCAAACACATTCAAAAAAAGCTATTTGAATCAAATGAAAGTCAAATACATTCTACAAAGCTAATTGAATCAAATGAAAGTCAAACACATTCAAACAAAGCTATTGAAATCAATTGAAAGTGAAATACATTCTACAAAGCTAATTGAATCAAATGAAAGTCAAACACATTCAAACAAAGCTAATTGAGTCAAATGAAAGTCAAACACATTCAAACAAAGCTATTTTAATTAAATGAATGTCAAATACATTCTACAAAGCTAATTGAATCAAATGAAAGTCAAACACATTCAAACAAAGCTATTTGAAGAAAATGAAAGTCAAATACATTATACAAAGCAAATTGAAACAAATGAAAATCAAACACAGTCAAACAACGATATTTGACTCAAATGAAAGTCAAATACATTCTACAAAGCTAATTGAATCAAATGAAAGTCAAACGCATTCAAATAAAGCTATTTGAATCAAATGAAAGTCAAATACGTTCTACAAAGCTAACTGTATCAAATGAAAGTCAAACGCAATCAAATAAAGCTATTTGAGTAAAATGAAAGTCATACACATTCAAACAAAGTTGTTTAAATTAAATGAAAGTGAAATATATTCTACAAAGCTAATTGAATCAAATGAAAGTTAAACGCATTCAAACAAAAGCTATTTGAATCAAATGAGAGTCAAATACATTCTACAAAGCTAATTGAATCAAATGAAAGTCAAACACATTCAAACAAAGCTAATTGAATCAAATGAAAGTCAAATACATTCAACAAAGCTAATTGAATCAAATGAAAGTCAAACACATTCAAACAAAGCTAATTGAATAAAATGAAAGTCAAGCACATTCAAACAAAGCTATTTTAATCGAAAGTCAATTACATTCTACAAAGCTAATTGAATCAAATGAAAGTCAAACACATTCAAACAAAGCTATTTGAATCAAATGAAAGTCAAACACATTCAAACAAAGCTATTTGAATGAAATGAGAGTCAAATACATTAAAACAAAGCTAATTAAATCAAATAAAAGTCTAATACAATCTACAAAGCTAATTGAATTAAATTAAAGTCAAACACCTTCAAACAAAGCTAATTGAATCAAATGAAAGTCAAACACATTCAAACAAAGATTTCGAATCAAATGAAAGTCAAATACATTCTACAAAGCTAATTGAATCAAATGAAAGTCAAACACATTCAAATAAAGCTATTTCAATCAAATGAATGTCAAATACATTCTACAAAGCTAATTGAATCATATGAAAGTCAAACACATTCAAACAAAGCTATTTGAATCAAATGAGAGTCAAATAAATTTAAACAAAGCTAATTAAATCAAATAAAAGTAAAATACATTCTACAAAGCTAATTGAATCAAATGAAAGTCAAACACATTCAAACAAAGCCTTTTAAATCAAATGAAAGTCAAACACATTCAAAAAAAGCTTTTTAATTTAAATGAAAGTCAAACATATTCAAACAAAGCTATATAAATCAAATAAAAGTGAAATGCATTCTACAAAGCAAATTGAATTAAATGAAATTCAAACACATTCAAACAAAGCTATTTGAATCAAATTACAGTCAAACACATTCTACAATGGTAATTGAATCAATTGAAAGTCAAACACATTCAAACAAAGCTATTTGAATCAGATGAAAGTCAAATACATTCTACAAAGCTAATTGAATCAAATGAAAGTCAAACACATTCAAACAAAGCTTATTGAATCAAATGAAAGTCAAACACATTCAAACAAAGCTATTTTAATTAAATGAATGTCAAATACATTCTACAAAGCTAATTGAATCAAATGAAAGTCAAACACATTCAAACAAAGCTATTTGAAGAAAATGAAAGTCAAATACATTCTACAAAGCAAATTGCATCAAATGAAAATCAAACACGGTCAAACAAAGTTATTTGATTCAAATGAAAGTCAAATACATTCTACAAAGCTAATTGAATCAAATGAAAGTCAAACACATTCAAACAAAGCTAATTAAATCAAATGAAAGTCAAACACATTCAAACAAAGCAAATTGAATCAAATGAAAGTCAAACACATTCAAACAAAGCTATTTTAATTAAATGAATGTCAAATACATTCTACAAAGCAAATTGAATCAAATGAAAGTCAAACACAGTCAAACAAAGTTATTTGATTCAAATGAAAGTCAAATACATACTACAAAGCTAATTGAATCAAATGAAAGTCAAACACATTTAGAGAAAGCTAATTAAATCAAATAAAAGTCAAATACATTCTATAAAGCAAATTGAATCATATAAAAGTCAAACACATTCAAACAAAGCTAATTGAATTAACTGAAAGTCAAATACATTCAACAAAGCGAATTGAATCAAATGAAAGTCAAACACATTCAAACAAAGCTAATTAAATCAAATGAAAGTCAAACACATTCAAACAAAGATTTCGTATTAAATGAAAGTCAAATACATTCTACAAAGCTAATTGAATCAAATGAAAGTCAAAGACATTCTACAAAGCTAATTGAATCAAATGAAAGTCAAACACATTCAAACAAAGCTATTTGAATCAAATGAGAGTCAAATAAATTCAAACAAAGCTAATTAAATCAAATAAAAGTAAAATACATTCTACAAAGCTAATTGCATCAAATGAAAGTCAAACACATTCAAACAAAGCCTTTTAAATCAAATGAAAGTCAAACACATTCAAAAAAAGCTTTTTAATTTAAATGAAAGTCAAACACATTCAAACAAAGCTATATAAATCAAATGAAAGTGAAATGCATTCTACAAAGCAAATTGAATTAAATGAAATTCAAACACATTCAAACAAAGCTATTTGAATCAACTGACAGTTAAATACATTCTACAAAGCTAATTTTATCAATCAAAAGTCAAACACATTCAAACAAAGCTATTTGAATCAAATGAAAGTCAAATACATTCTACAAAGCTATCCAATGAAAGTTAAACACATTCAAACAAAGTTATTTAAATCAAATGAAAGTGAAATGCATTCTACAAAGCTAATTGAATCAAATGAAAGTTAAACACATTCAAACAACGCTAATTAAATCAAATAAAAGTAAAATACATTCTACAAAGCTAATTGAATCAAATGAAAGTCAAACACATTCAAACAAAGTTAATTGTAATAACTGAAAGTCAAATACATTCAACAAAGCGAATTGAATCAAATGAAAGTAAAACACATTCAAACAAAGCTAATTGAATCAAATGAAAGTCAAACACATTCAAACAAAGATTTCGTATTAAATGAAAGTCAAATACATTCTACAAAGCTAATTGAATCAAATGAAAGTCAAATACATTCTACAAAGCTAATTGAATCAAATGAAAGTCAAACACATTCAAACAAAGCTATTTGAATCAAATGAGAGTCAAATAAATTCAAACAAAGCTAATTAAATCAAATAAAAGTAAAATACATTCTACAAAGTTAATTGCATCAAATGAAAGTCAAACACATTCAAACAAAGCCTTTTAAATCAAATGAAAGTCAAACACACTCAAAAAAAGCTTTTTAATTTAAATGAAAGTCAAACACATTCAAACAAAGCTATATAAATCAAATGAAAGTGAAATGCATTCTACAAAGCAAATTGAATTAAAAGAAATTCAAACACATTCAAACAAAGCTAATTGAATCAAATGAAAGTCAAACACATTCAAACAAAGATTTCGTATTAAATGAAAGTCAAATACATTCTAAAAAGCTAATTAAATCAAATGAAAGTCAAACACATTCAAAAAAAGCTATTTGAATCAAATGAAAGTCAAATACATTCTACGAAGCTAATTGAATCAAATGAAAGTCAAACACATTCAAACAAAGCTATTTAAATCAATTGAAAGTGAAATACATTCTACAAAGCTAATTGAATCAAATGAAAGTCAAACACATTCAATTAAAGCTAATTGAGTCAAATGAAAGTCAAACACATTCAAACAAAGCTATTTTAATTAAATGAATGTCAAATACATTCTACAAAGCTAATTGAATCAAATGAAAGTCAAACACATTCAAACAAAGCTATTTGATGAAAATGAAAGTCAAATACATTCTACAAAGCAAATTGAAACAAATGAAAATCAAACACAGTCAAGCAACGTTATTTGACTCAAATGAAAGTCAAATACATTCTACAAAGCTAATTGAATCAAATGAAAGTCAAACACATTCAAATAAAGCTTTTTGAATCAAATGAAAGTCAAATATGTTCTCTAAAGCTAACTGTATCAAATGAAAGTCAAACGCAATCAAATAAAGTTATTTGAGTCAAATGAAAGTCAAACACATTCAAACAAAGTTGTTTAAATTAAATGAAAGTGAAATGTATTCTACAAAGCTAATTGAATCAAATGAAAGTTAAACGCATTCAAACAAAAGCTATTTGAATCAAATGAGAGTCAAATACATTCTACAAAGCTAATTGAATCAAATGAAAGTCAAACACATTCAAATAAAGCTAATTGAATCAAATGAAAGTCAAATACTTCAACAAAGCTAATTGAATCAAATGAAAGTCAAACACATTCAAACAAAGCTAATTAAATCAAATGAAAGTCAAGCACATTCAAACAAAGCTATTTTAATCGAAAGTCAATTACATTCTACAAAGCTAATTGAATCATATAAAAGTCAAACACATTCAAACAAAGCTATTTGAATGAAATGAGAGTCAAATACATTAAAACAAAGCTAATTAAATCAAATAATAGTTTAATACAATCTACAAAGCTAATTGAATTAAATTAAAGTCAAACACATTCAAACAAAGCTAATTGAATCAAATGAAAGTCAAACACATTCAAACAAAGATTTCGAATCAAATGAAAGTCAAATACATTCTACAAAGCTAATTGAATCAAATGAAAGTCAAACACATTCAAATAAAGCTATTTCAATCAAATGAAAGTCAAATACATTCTACAAAGCTAATTGAATCAAATGAAAGTCAAACACATTCAAACAAAGCTATTTGAATCAAATGAGAGTCAAATAAATTTAAACAAAGCTAATTAAATCAAATAAAAGTAAAATACATTCTACAAAGCTATTTGAACCAAATGAAAGTCAAACACATTCAAACAAAGCCTTTTAAATCAAATGAAAGTCAAACACATTCAAAAAAAGCTTTTTAATTTAAATGAAAGTCAAACACATTCAAACAAAGCTATATAAATCAAATGAAAGTGAAATGCATTCTACAAAGCAAATTGAATTAAATGAAAGTTAAACACATTCAAAAAAAGCTATTTGAATCAAATTACAGTCAAACACATTCTACAAAGGTAATTGAATCAATTGAAAGTCAAACACATTCAAACAAAGCTATTTGAATCAGATGAAGTCAAATACATTCTACAAAGCTAATTGAATCAAATGAAAGTCAAACACATTCAAACAAAGCTTATTGAATCAAATGAAAGTCAAACACATTCAAACAAAGCTATTTTAATTAAATAAATGTCAAATACATTCTACAAAGCTAATTGAATCAAATGAAAGTCAAACACATTCAAACAAAGCTATTTGAAGAAAATGAAAGTCAAATACATTATACAAAGCAAATTGAAACAAATGAAAATCAAACACAGTCAAACAACGATATTTGACTCAAATGAAAGTCAAATACATTCTACAAAGCTAATTGAATCAAATGAAAGTCAAACGCATTCAAATAAAGCTATTTGAATCAAATGAAAGTCAAATACGTTCTACAAAGCTAACTGTATCAAATGAAAGTCAAACGCAATCAAATAAAGCTATTTGAGTAAAATGAAAGTCATACACATTCAAACAAAGTTGTTTAAATTAAATGAAAGTGAAATATATTCTACAAAGCTAATTGAATCAAATGAAAGTTAAACGCATTCAAACAAAAGCTATTTGAATCAAATGAGAGTCAAATACATTCTACAAAGCTAATTGAATCAAATGAAAGTCAAACACATTCAAACAAAGCTAATTGAATCAAATGAAAGTTAAATACATTCAACAAAGCTAATTGAATCAAATGAAAGTCAAACACATTCAAACAAAGCTAATTGAATCAAATGAAAGTCAAGCACATTCAAACAAAGCTATTTTAATCGAAAGTCAATTACATTCTACAAAGCTAATTGAATCAAATGAAAGTCAAACACATTCAAACAAAGCTATTTGAATCAAATGAAAGTCAAACACATTCAAACAAAGCTATTTGAATGAAATGAGAGTCAAATACATTAAAACAAAGCTAATTAAATCAAATAAAAGTCTAATACAATCTACAAAGCTAATTGAATCAAATGAAAATCAAACACATTCAAACAAAGCTATTTGAATCAAATGAAAGTCAAATACGTTTTACAAAGCTAACTGTATCAAATGAAAGTCAAACGCAATCAAATAAAGCTATTTGAGTCAAATGAAAGTCAAACACATTCAAACAAAGATTTCGTATTAAATGAAAGTTAAATACATTCTACAAAGCTAATTGAATCAAATGAAAGTCAAACACATTCAAAAAAAAGCTATTTGAATCAAATGAAAGTCAAATACATTCTACAAAGCTAATTGAATCAAATGAAAGTCAAACACATTCAAACAAAGCTATTTAAATCAATTGAAAGTGAAATACATTCTACAAAGCTAATTGAATCAAATGAAAGTCAAACACATTCAAACAAAGCTAATTGAGTCAAATGAAAGTCAAACACATTCAAACAAAGCTATTTTAATTAAATGAATGTCAAATACATTCTACAAAGCTAATTGAATCAAATGAAAGTCAAACACATTTAAACAAAGCTATTTGAAGAAAATGAAAGTCAAATACATTATACAAAGCAAATTGAAACAAATGAAAATCAAACACAGTCAAACAACGATATTTGACTCAAATGAAAGTCAAAAACATTCTACAAAGCTAATTGAATCAAATGAAAGTCAAACGCATTCAAATAAAGCTATTTGAATCAAATGAAAGTCAAATACGTTCTACAAAGCTAACTGTATCAAATGAAAGATAAACGCAATCAAATAAAGCTATTTGAGTAAAATGAAAGTCATACACATTCAAACAAAGTTGTTTAAATTAAATGAAAGTGAAATATATTCTACAAAGCTAATTGAATCAAATGAAAGTTAAACGCATTCAAACAAAAGCTATTTGAATCAAATGAGAGTCAAATACATTCTACAAAGCTAATTGAATCAAATGAAAGTCAAACACATTCAAACAAAGCTAATTGAATCAAATGAAAGTCAAATACATTCAACAAAGCTAATTGAATCAAATGAAAGTCAAACACATTCAAACAAAGCTAATTGAATCAAATGAAAGTCAAGCACATTCAAACAAAGCTATTTTAATCGAAAGTCAATTACATTCTACAAAGCTAATTGAATCAAATGAAAGTCAAACACATTCAAACAAAGCTATTTGAATCAAATGAAAGTCAAACACATTCAAACAAAGCTATTTAAATGAAATGAGAGTCAAATACATTAAAACAAAGCTAATTAAATCAAATAAAAGTCTAATACAATCTACAAAGCTAATTGAATTAAATTAAAGTCAAACACATTCAAACAAAGCTAATTGAATCAAATGAAAGTCAAACACATTCAAACAAAGATTTCGAATCAAATGAAAGTCAAATACATTCTACAAAGCTAATTGAATCAAATGAAAGTCAAACACATTCAAATAAAGCTATTTCAATCAAATGAATGTCAAATACATTCAAACAAAGCTATTTGAATCAAATGAGAGTCAAATAAATTTAAACAAAGCTAATTAAATCAAATAAAAGTAAAATACATTCTACAAAGCTAATTGAATCAAATGAAAGTCAAACACATTCAAACAAAGCCTTTTAAATCAAATGAAAGTCAAACACATTCAAAAAAAGCTTTTTAATTTAAATGAAAGTCAAACATATTCAAACAAAGCTATATAAATCAAATAAAAGTGAAATGCATTCTACAAAGCAAATTGAATTAAATGAAATTCAAACACATTCAAACAAAGCTATTTGAATCAAATTACAGTCAAACACATTCTACAATGGTAATTGAATCAATTGAAAGTCAAACACATTCAAACAAAGCTATTTGAACCAGATGAAAGTCAAATACATTCTACAAAGCTAATTGAATCAAATGAAAGTCAAACACATTCAAATAAAGCTTATTGAATCAAATGAAAGTCAAACACATTCAAACAAAGCTATTTTAATTAAATGAATGTCAAATACATTCTACAAAGCTAATTGAATCAAATGAAAGTCAAACACATTCAAACAAAGCTATTTGAAGAAAATGAAAGTCAAATACATTCTACAAAGCAAATTGCATCAAATGAAAATCAAACACGGTCAAACAAAGTTATTTGATTCAAATGAAAGTCAAATACATTCTACAAAGCTAATTGAATCAAATGAAAGTCAAACACATTCAAACAAAGCTAATTAAATCAAATGAAAGTCAAACACATTCAAACAAAGCAAATTGAATCAAATGAAAGTCAAACACATTCAAATAAAGCTATTTTAATTAAATGAATGTCAAATACATTCTACAAAGCAAATTGAATCAAATGAAAGTCAAACACAGTCAAACAAAGTTTTTTGATTCAAATGAAAGTCAAATACATTCTACAAAGCTAATTGAATCAAATGAAAGTCAAACACATTTAGAGAAAGCTAATTAAATCAAATAAAAGTCAAATACATTCTATAAAGCAAATTGAATCATATAAAAGTCAAACACATTCAAACAAAGCTAATTGAATTAACTGAAAGTCAAATACATTCAACAAAGCGAATTGAATCAAATGAAAGTCAAACACATTCAAACAAAGCTAATTAAATCAAATGAAAGTCAAACACATTCAAACAAAGATTTCGTATTAAATGAAAGTCAAATACATTCTACAAAGCTAATTGAATCAAATGAAAGTCAAAGACATTCTACAAAGCTAATTGAATCAAATGAAAGTCAAACACATTCAAACAAAGCTATTTGAATCAAATGAGAGTCAAATAAATTCAAACAAAGCTAATTAAATCAAATAAAAGTAAAATACATTCTACAAAGCTAATTGCATCAAATGAAAGTCAAACACATTCAAACAAAGCCTTTTAAATCAAATGAAAGTCAAACACATTCAAAAAAAGCTTTTTAATTTAAATGAAAGTCAAACACATTCAAACAAAGCTATATAAATCAAATGAAAGTGAAATGCATTCTACAAAGCAAATTGAATTAAATGAAATTCAAACACATTCAAACAAAGCTATTTGAATCAACTGACAGTTAAATACATTCTACAAAGCTAATTTTATCAATCAAAAGTCAAACACATTCAAACAAAGCTATTTGAATCAAATGAAAGTCAAATACATTCTACAAAGCTATCCAATGAAAGTTAAACACATTCAAACAAAGTTATTTAAATCAAATGGAAGTGAAATGCATTCTACAAAGCTAATTGAATCAAATGAAAGTTAAACACATTCAAACAACGCTAATTAAATCAAATAAAAGTAAAATACATTCTACAAAGCTAATTGAATCAAATGAAAGTCAAACACATTCAAACAAAGCTAATTGTAATAACTGAAAGTCAAATACATTCAACAAAGCGAATTGAATCAAATGAAAGTAAAACACATTCAAAACAAAGCTAATTGAATCAAATGAAAGTCAAACACATTCAAACAAAGATTTCGTATTAAATGAAAAGTCAAATACATTCTACAAAGCTAATTGAATCAAATGAAAGTCAAACACATTCAAAAAAAGCTATTTGAATCAAATGAAAGTCAAATACATTCTACGAAGCTAATTGAATCAAATGAAAGTCAAACACATTCAAACAAAGCTATTTAAATCAATTGAAAGTGAAATACATTCTACAAAGCTAATTGAATCAAATGAAAGTCAAAACACATTCAATTAAAGCTAATTGAGTCAAATGAAAGTCAAACACATTCAAACAAAGCTATTTTAATTAAATGAATCTCAAATACATTCTACAAAGCTAATTGAATCAAATGAAAGTCAGACACATTCAAACAAAGCTATTTGATGAAAATGAAAGTCAAATACATTCTACAAAGCAAATTGAAACAAATGAAAATCAAACACAGTCAAGCAACGTTATTTGACTCAAATGAAAGTCAAATACATTCTACAAAGCTAATTGAATCAAATGAAAGTCAAA
This sequence comes from Chenopodium quinoa, assembly GCF_001683475.1. Classification (NCBI taxonomy): domain Eukaryota; kingdom Viridiplantae; phylum Streptophyta; class Magnoliopsida; order Caryophyllales; family Amaranthaceae; genus Chenopodium; species Chenopodium quinoa. The sequence continues at coordinate 23,087 of NW_018743103.1, forward strand.
CACATTCAAATAAAGCTTTTTAAATCAAATGAAAGTCAAATATGTTCTCTAAAGCTAACTGTATCAAATGAAAGTCAAACGCAATCAAATAAAGTTATTTGAGTCAAATGAAAGTCAAACACATTCAAACAAAGTTGTTTAAATTAAATGAAAGTGAAATGTATTCTACAAAGCTAATTGAATCAAATGAAAGTTAAACGCATTCAAACAAAAGCTATTTGAATCAAATGAGAGTCAAATACATTCTACAAAGCTAATTGAATCAAATGAAAGTCAAACACATTTAAATAAAGCTAATTGAATCAAATGAAAGTCAAATACTTCAACAAAGCTAATTGAATCAAATGAAAGTCAAACACATTCAAACAAAGCTAATTGAATCAAATGAAAGTCAAGCACATTCAAACAAAGCTATTTTAATCGAAAGTCAATTACATTCTACAAAGCTAATTGAATCATATAAAAGTCAAACACATTCAAACAAAGCTATTTGAATGAAATGAGAGTCAAATACATTAAAACAAAGCTAATTAAATCAAATAAAAGTCTAATACAATCTACAAAGCTAATTGAATTAAATTAAAGTCAAACACATTCAAACAAAGCTAATTGAATCAAATGAAAGTCAAACACATTCAAACAAAGATTTCGAATCAAATGAAAGTCAAATACATTCTACAAAGCTAATTGAATCAAATGAAAGTCAAACACATTCAAATAAAGCTATTTCAATCAAATGAAAGTCAAATACATTCTACAAAGCTAATTGAATCAAATGAAAGTCAAACACATTCAAACAAAGCTATTTGAATCAAATGAGAGTCAAATAAATTTAAACAAAGCTAATTAAATCAAATAAAAGTAAAATACATTCTACAAAGCTATTTGAATCAAATGAAAGTCAAACACATTCAAACAAAGCCTTTTAAATCAAATGAAAGTCAAACACATTCAAAAAAAGCTTTTTAATTTAAATGAAAGTCAAACACATTCAAACAAAGCTATATAAATCAAATGAAAGTGAAATGCATTCTACAAAGCAAATTGAATTAAATGAAAGTCAAACACATTCAAAAAAAAGCTATTTGAATCAAATTACAGTCAAATACATTCTACAAAGGTAATTGAATCAATTGAAAGTCAAACACATTCAAACAAAGCTATTTGAATCAGATGAAAGTCAAATACATTCTACAAAGCTAATTGAATCAAATGAAAGTCAAACACATTCAAACAAAGCTTATTGAATCAAATGAAAGTCAAACACATTCAAACAAAGCTATTTTAATTAAATAAATGTCAAATACATTCTACAAAGCTAATTGAATCAAATGAAAGTCAAACACATTCAAACAAAGCTATTTGAAGAAAATGAAAGTCAAATACATTCTATAAAGCAAATTGCATCAAATGAAAGTCAAACACAGTCAAACAAAGTTATTTTGATTCAAATGAAAGTCAAATACATTCTACAAAGCTAATTGAATCAAATGAAAGTCAAACACATTCAAACAAAGCTAATTAAATCAAATAAAAGTCAAATACATTCTACAAAGCAAATTGAATCATATAAAAGTCTACACATTCAAACAAAAAGCTAATTGAATCAAATGGAAGTCAAATACATTCTACAAAGCTAATTGAATCAAATGAAAGTTAAACGCATTCAAACAAAGCTATTTGAATCAAATGAGAGTCAAATACATTCTACAAAGCTAATTGAATCAAATGAAAGTCAAACTCATTCAAACAAAGCTAATTGAATCAAATGAAAGTCAAATACGTTCAACAAAGATAATTGAATCAAATGAAAGTCAAACACATTCAAACAAAGCTAATTGAATCAAATGAAAGTCAAACATATTCCAACAACGCTATTTTAATAATATGAATGTCAAATACGTTCAACAAAGCTAATTGTATCAAATGGAAGTCAAAACACATTCAAATAAAAGCTATTTGAATCAAATGAAAGTCAAACGCATTCAAACAAAGTTATTTAAATCAAATGAAAGTGAAATGCATTCTGCAAAGCTAATTGAATCAAATGAAAGCTGAACACATTCAAACAAAGCTTTTTGAATCAAATGAGAGTCAAATACATTCAAACAAAGCTATTTGAAGTAAATGAAAGTCAAATACATTCTGCAAAGCTAATTGAATCAAATGAAAGCCAAACACATTCAAACAAAGCTATTTGAAGAAAATGAAAGTCAAATAGATTCTACAAAGCAAATTGAATCAAATGAAAGTCAAACACAGTCAAACAAAGTTATTTGATTCAAATGAAAGTCAAATACATTCTACAAAGCAAATTGAATCATATAAAAGTCAACACATTCAAACAAAAGCTAATTGAATCAAATGGAAGTCAAATACATTCTACAAAGCTAATTGAATTAAATAAGCTAATTCAAAATAAGGTAATCGAAATTAAATTAAAGTCAATCACATTCAAACAAAGCATTCGAACCAAGTGAAAGTCAAATACATTCTACAAAGCTAATTGAATCAAATGAAAGTAAAATACATTCTACTAAGCTAATTGAATCAAATGAAAGTCTAACACATTCAAATAAAGCCTTTTAAACAAAGCCTTTTAAATAAAGCTTTTGGCCGCCACATAGCAGCCAAAGCAGCCGTCATCATAGCTGGTACCAGCCGGCCAGACGACGGTGTCTTCTGGATCCGGCACGAACAGTAAAAATTCCGGGCCCATTCTGTGGTTAGCAATAAAGCTCTCCACTTTGTCTTGCATGGTTGCGATCCGGCCCCGGGGTACCATGCAGTAGTAGGGGGCGTTTTCCTCTCTGTAAGAGGCGGACGGCTCCGCCCAATTGTCCCCCTTCTCAACTGCATGAGAAAGTCTCGTCTCTTGTAGGCGGCTATGTCTTTCTTCTGAGCCTGGAGAACTGTGGCCAGAAGAGCTGGACTCGGACTCGTCCTCTGACGAGTCCGAAGAGGACGACTCCTCCCCTCTCCCAGAGGGGCCCGCCTCCTCTCCCTTAGAAGGAGCAGGAGGAAAATTAGACATATCAACGGTAAGATGGGAAGGGACCACCTTGGCCCGTCTCTCAGAACTGTCGGCTTGGCAGCCGCCTCGTTTCAATTCTACATCTGGCGCCTGGTCAGATGTTTCACTAATGAGCACCCTTTGGGAGGAGCCGTCTGAGTTTGATATCATAGCAGTCTTTTTTGTTCTGGCCATCACGTTCTGCATAGACACAGATACAGTCGGACTTTGTATAAAGGGCAAAGATGGGTCCAGAAAAGGGCAGGCAGTAGTCCTAGATTCAGCCGTCCCCGGTGACCGGCTGATCACTAACTTAGGTCGTGTCGTGTGCTTCCGTGGTGCCATTTCAAAAAATAAAAAAGAAAATTTGGGCGGGAAAATCTCTCGGCCGTTTGCAAGGTGACACCTGTAGCAGGCCGTCGCCTGTCACCGTGCGACACCTGTCACAGGCGACACGTGACCAGTCACGTGCCACCTGTGAGGGGCAAATGATTAGGGGATTTTTATCCACCAATCACCGTTTGACAAGTGGACAAACCAGGTTCCGCCACGTGTCCTTCACGAAGGCCAATAGGAGCCTGCCACGTGTCAATCACAGATACGTCCTCTACAGACCAATCGAGGCACGCCACGTGTCCACCCATGCCAAATGGGAAAACCGGCCAACAAGGGCCAATCCTGTCTAGAGGCCCGGTCAGCCCTAGGTTTACCCTAAACCTAGAGAGTGGCACGCATCTCAAGACTATAAATACTTAATTAATCCTCATTAAAAGGGATCAAGCAATTGAGAGGCAATTGATCAAGCAATTAATCTCACCTGAGGAACAGAGAAGAATAGAAACATTACGGAACACTAATAACCGGCTAATCTCGCTAACAAAGCAGATTACCAACATTAAACACTCACCTAGAGAGGTCTTATTACTTCAATTTCCGTATTAATTACTCCTTAATCAGGTACTAACTTGACCGTTGGAGGCGGAGCTCTCAAGAGTCTCCGTTATTTTGCAGGTACAGGCGTCCGGTTCCAGTCTCGGAATTGTAACTCTCCGTAGGACATCAGAAAACCCCGAAACACATTCTACAAAGCAAATTGAATCAAATGAAGGTCAAATACATTCTACAAAGCTAATTGAATCAAATGAAAGTCAAACACATTCATACAAAGCTATTTGAATCAAATGAAAGTCAAATACATTCTACAAAGCTAATTAAATCTAATGAAAGTCAAATACATTCTACAAAGCTAATTGAATCAAATGAAAGTCAAGCACATTCAAACAATGCCATTTGAATCAAATGAAAGTCGAACACATTCAAACAAAGGAATTTGAATCTAATGAAAGTCAAACACATTCAAATAAAGCTATTTGAATCAAATGAGAGTCAAATACATTCAAACAAAGCTAATTAAATCAAATAAAAGTCAAATACATTCTACAAAGCAAATTGAATCAAATGAATGTCAAACACATTCAAACAAAGCTATTTAAATCAAATAAATGTCAAATACATTCTATAAAGCTATTTGAATCAAATGAAAGTCAAACACATTCAAACAAAGCTAATTAAATCAAATAAAAGTCAAATACATTCTACAAAGTAAATTGAATCAAATGAAAGTCAAACACATTCAAACAAAGCTATTTGAATCAAATAAAAGACAAATACATTCTACAAAGCTAATTGAATCAAATGAAAGTCAAACACATTCAAACAAAGCTATTTGAATCAAATAAAAGTCAAATACATTCTACAAAGCTAGTTGAATCAAATGAAAGTCAAGCACATTCAAACAATGCTATTTGAATCAAATGAAAGTCGAACACATTCAAACAAAGGAATTTGAATCAAACGAAAGTCAAACACATTCAAATAAAGCTATTTTAATCAAATGAGATTCAAATACATTCAATAAAGCTATTTGAATCAAATGAAAGTCAAACACATTCAAACAAAAGCTATTTTAATCAAAATGAAAGTCAAAACACATTCTACAAAGCTAGTTGAATCAAATGAAAGTCAAGCACATTCAAACAATGATATTTGAATCAAATGAAAGTCGAACACATTCAAACAAAGGAATTTGAATCAAATGAAAGTCAAACACGTTCAAATAAAGCTATTTGAATCAAATGAGAGTCAAATACATTCAAACAAAGCTAATTAAATCAAATAAAAGTCAAATACATTCTACAAAGCAAATTGAATCAAATGAAAGTCAAACACATTCAAACAAAGCTATTTGAATCAAATAAAAGTCAAATACATTCTACAAAGCAAATCGAATCAAATGAAAGTCAAACACATTAAACAAAGGAATTTGAATCAAATGAAAGTCAAAACATTAAAACAAAGGAATTTGAATCAAATGAAAGTCAAAGACATTCAAATAAAGCTATTTGAATCAAATGAGAGTCAAATACATTCAAACAAAGCTAATTAAATCAAATAAAAGTCAAATACATTCTACAAAGCAAATCGAATCAAATGAAAGTCAAACACATTCAAACAAAGCTATTTGAATCAAATGAAAGTCAAATACATTCTACAAAGCTAATTGAATCAAATGAAAGTCAAACACATTCAAACAAAGCTTTTTGAATCAAATGAAAGTCAAATACATTCTACAAAGCTAGTTGAATCAAATGAAAGTCAAGCACATTCAAACAATGCTATTTGAATCAAATGAAAGTCGAACACATTCAAACAAAGGAATTTGAATCAAAC
>NW_018743104.1:0-20585 GCF_001683475.1 Chenopodium quinoa
ATTTGGGCGGGAGAGTCTCCCGGCCGTCTGCAAGGTGACACCTGTAACGGGCCGTCGCCTGTCACCGTGCGACGCCTGTCACAGGCGACACGTGACCAGTCGCGTGCCACCTGTGAGGGGCAAATGATTAGGGGATTTTTATCCACCAAGCGCCGTTTGACAAGTGGACCAACCAGGTTCCGCCACGCGTCCTCCACGGACCACTTAAGACACGCCACGTGTCCACCCATGCCAAATGGACAACCGGCCATCAAGGCCCTTTTCAGTCTAGAAGCCCGATCGGCCCTAGGTTTACCTTAAACCTAGAGAGTTGCACGCTTCCCAAGGCTATAAATACTCGATTAATCCTCATTAATCGGGGGACCGAATAATTTACGGAACACACTAATAACCGGCTGATCTCGCTAGCAAAGCAGATTACCTACATTAAATACTCTCACCTAGAGAGACCTTATTACTTTAATTTCTGCATTAATTACTCCTTAATCAGGTACTAACTTGACCGTTGGAGGCGGAGCTCTCAGGAGTCTCCGTTATTTTGCAGGTACAGGCGTCCGGTTCCAGTCTCGGAATTGTAACTCTCCCGCAGGACATCAGAAAACCCCGAAACAGATATGTGCCATGCCTACTATATATAGCAAATAAATCAAATGAATATGTGGTTACAAATCTGAATGACCACACCAACTAAAGCATTCAAATTTTCAGCCACGGAATAGGTATACTATGCTAGTTGACAATGACAAATCTTGACAAAGTGTATTCAGAACAAAAGTGACTACACCATGTCGGTATGAATGACCTAAAGTTAAAGCATACTGACAAAGTTAATTCAGAAACATGTGACTACACAATGACAAAAATGTGACTACTGAATGATAAAGAGTTATTGCAATTTTGTTGCCATGAATGACCCAAAGTTAAAGTGAAATCAGAAAAAAAGTGACTACCCAATGACAACAATTGAATGCAACTATGTCGGTAACAATGACAACTGAAATCAACTTGTTAAACAACTTGTCATTCAATATTGGAAAATCAGAATACAAGTTTACATATGACAGTGAAATTAAACACACCACTAATACATGTTAAACATAAAAGACTACATTGCGCATAATTAAAAACTTAACTAATACAAGCGTACACCTACTACAACCAAACATGCTTATAAGCCCTGTAATTTACCCAGTAAGAAATTCTTGTACGACTCTTCTTCAGGAGTGAGTGGAGTAGGCGAATTCTTCATAGCTTGCACCATATCAAACCAGGTTTTCATCTTATGAATGTCAAGTTCCTCCCTTTTCCTCTGTTCCTTCTCCCTTTCAATTTTGATCCGCTCTTCCTTCAGAATGGCCTCCCTCTCGCGAATTGTTGCCAATTCCTTCATTCGTTCGCTAAGCTCAGACGAACCACTGTCCGAAGCTACTTCTTTCCCTTTACGCTTGGCCTTTGCTTTCTTCACACCTTCGGGTCGTTGTATTCCTCCAGATGAAAAACCATCCGTAGGGGTTTCATCCCTCCATCATCTCTGGACCTCTTCCCACTTCCAGCACTACCTTGCTCCTCAACATCACGAACAGCTTTTCTTTCCTCCTTTGACAAGGACCATCTCAGCTTTGGCCTCCACTTTGGATCTCTATTAAGCATTTCAACAGCGTGAGGAAAAGCGAAATTACGACCTTGGGCGAGATGGAAAAGCTTCGACGCACTTTTTATACGGTCAGCTTCGTTGTAACCACTCCCTCCCTCCGGAAGTCTACCTGCTTCATCATAGCAAGATATCCACTGTAGTGTGTCTGCTGCCAACCTTCTCCAGTGCGACGTCAGACTCTTCATAGGTCTTGGTGGAAGTATATGCGGCTTCTCCGCATGAGCAAGTTGATATGCTGCGTGTACATCGCGCCAAAGGGAAGTTGCTTTCTGGCTCGTGCCTTTAATAGCATTCTCACTGATCTCCAAGTACAACCCAATCAGAGTTTCATCTTCCGCAACTGACCAAATTCGAGTCGCTCGTGCAACAACCTGGTTGGATTTCAAGTTCGGGAACTGGTGGAGGATATTGCGGCGTCTCTGGTACGCTGTCCTCTTCGCTCTCATTGAATTGTGTGTTGCTATCATGTACAGTTTCAGGTGTACATTCTTCAATAACATGGTTTCATAGGGGAAACTGAGTGGGTGTCTGATACTGTGGAGATGGTTTGCAAAGACGTATTGCCCATTCTTTGCAAGAACAATTGAAACTCGGGATTAGTTAGCAAATCATCACTAAAACCAGAAAATTGTTGGCGGAAATTTGGGTTGTTTGGATCCATTAAAAGATTCTGCATCACAAAACAAAAGATAAATATTTGTACTAAAATTTACTAATTTTTTACAAAAGATGATTTTTTTTTTTCACATAATCACATATATACTAATTTTAATACATAACTAAATTTATATATTAAAAAAAAAATTAACCAATAATTGGAAGACTTTATTAACTACGAATTTAGTAATGTTTGAATTTAGTAATGTATGGAGAAAACACACATATACTAATTTTAATACATAACTAAATTTATATATTAGAAAAAAAAAGTAACCAATAAATGCAACACTTTTGCAACTACAAATTTAGTAATGTATGGAGAAAATATCAACAACTTTCTTCAATTACATAATGCAATTAAACAACATGGTTTTATATTTTTTTTTTCAAAAAAACACACATATAATAATTTTAATACATAACTAAATTTATATATTAGAAAAAAAAAGCAAATATATCAAATAAATGCAACACTTTTTTTACTACAAATTTAGTAATGTATGGAGAAAATATCAACAAATTTCTTCAATTGGGTTTTTTCAATTAAGTAAACATGGCATATAATATTTTTTTTTTCAAAAAAACACACATATACTAATTTTAATACATAACTTAATATTACAAAAAAAAAAAAAAAGTAACCAATAAATGCAACACTTTTTTTACTACAAATTTAGTAATGTATGGAGAACATATCAACAACTTTCTTCAATTACATAATGCAATTAAACAACATATATTTTTTTTTCAATTACATAATGCAATTACATAATATTTTTTTTTTTCAAAAAATCACATATATATTAATTTTATTACATAACTTTATTTAAATAATAATAAAAAAAAAATTTACCTCAATATGGGTGTGTTGCAACAAAAATGCTCTTCAACAAATTTAAAATGCTTAAGAAAATAAAAAAGTGGAGGATTTTAAGTGATTTCGAAAATATATCAAAATATATCAAAATGCATGTCTATTTATAGAGAATTTAATTTTATGACCGTTGGTAATTTTTTTTTTTTTTTTTTACTGAAAATATTTTTCAGAAAATGCAATGGGAAGATTATAACCGTTGTAAAACGGCTAATTTTGTCATTGGCCAACACCCTGAACATGCCACGTGTCGCGCTCCTACTCGCTGGCAGCCTGGCATGAACAGTACCCGTATTTTTTTTTCCAGCTTTCCTCCAGCTTGTGGGCCCCACCGAGATCACTGTTCATCAGAAGAAATGCCCATGCTATGGACATTTTCATTTTTGCCCATGGGCTTTTTCTTGCATTTTTGGTTTAGCTCACCATTGTGGGTGATGAGCAAAGTATTTGCTCACAAGAAATGCCCATGAGCATATATTTTGCTCATGGTTGTGAGTGCTCTTATAAGCTTCTTTTACATATAGCCCTAAGGGTCATCAATGTCAAGTTCCTTTAATAAATTAAGATATGCCTAATGTCTATCCTTAACATTGATAGTATATTATTCTGATTAATTTTTTTTATCTTTTTATAAAATTGCGTACACGGTCTTTTTATTATTCTGTTTAATTTGGTTTTTGGTATTTATTTGTATTTTTTTTTGTGTTAATATTGTATCATAGAATAAAATACAAATATAAAATCAACAATCTCTCAAATTTCTATATTTAATATTTCGTTGTTGAAAATTATCTTATGTTTTTGGTTAAAAAATGATTATTGCTTTTGTTTCTTGAATTGATATTGTAATTATGTGTGAAATTTTCTTACATTTAGTAATATGTTCCACATAAACATAGTAACTACAAAATATTTATATGTAACAGATATTGAAATATAAGTAGTATAAAATCTAAATTAGTAACAACGAATCCCTTATATCGAACTTAAAATTTGTGTTTAATCAGTTACTGGGATATATAGAAGAGATCCATGTGTTTATGATTGTGAATACTACAACTTTTATTTTGTGTTACTAAAAATAAACTAACTTATCAAACATTTATGTTGATGATAGGAGAAAACCGAAGAACATTGGAATTAACGATTTGTCATTTTTTCTTCAACGAAATATTATGTTTTAATTATGGAAAACGCCAAGTTCAATTAACGTATTAGGTTGATGTGAAACAAATCATATAATGGAAAACCCCAAGTTTAATTATCTATAGTGTTAAATATTAAAAATTCACATTCATCTATAAATATTAAAATTAAACACTAGAATAATAAAAACAAAAATCGTAAATCGGCGAAATAGATCTCCAAATTGCTGTTACACATGCAATTCTCCAGTTTAATTCGGATCACCCATCATCTTTCCAGGGGTAATTCTCCATTTTAATTACATTTCTTCAGTACTGGAATTAAACTCCAATTTCGTGATTACGAACCCTAGAAATTATTAGGGATTTCAAGGGATGTGAAAAGAAAATAAAATAAAGAAATTATTAAAAATATGGAGCAAATTGTGTACACAAATCCAGAATATTGAAGATTAAAAATATGTAAATTATTTTCACAAACAAATCTGGGAACAAAATTATAGAAAGAATAGATGAACATTATGAAGAACAATGGAGGAAAGAGAAGAACCATATAAATTGGGGATTTGTGAAACGAAAATTAAAAATAAAAATCGTAAAAAAAAAATTAAAGCAAATTATTCCATAAATTCATAATATTAAAATTTTTGACATGTAAAGTATTTTATAAACCAAATTTGGATAAAAAATTTAAAAAAAAATAGGAACATGAAAAACAAGAATAATGGAGGAAAGAGGAGAGAGAAGAGAGAAAATTAGACCCAAAAAAGGAGCTGGTTGAAATGAGAGAGGAGAGAGAGTGGGGTGGTTGGGGAGAGTGGGGACCAAGTTTATTTGAAATTTGAAAATAAAATTTCAAATGAAATTCAAATTTTTGTTTTTTTGGACTTTAATGAACAACCAATGGAAAGATGACACATCACTGGTGTATGTCTGGCCCACATACACTCAGTGTATGTGTAGCCTTAGCCTGGTTGCACATCATGACAATTACTAGTAGAAGTTTTAAACTACTTGGTAATTTATTTTCACCAAAAATATTTACTTCCCTTTGTTAATTAGGCTTTCATTTTGGTTTAGCAATGTCACCCAACTTTAATGAGGGTTGGGGCTTGGGACTTGCAATCAAATTAATGTTTTATGTTCCTCATTTTCATTTGTTCTCACATGTGAAATGTAATATTGTAAACTTTTTGAGGAAGTAGAAATCTATACATCTATACAATATATTAAAAGGTGTTCTACAAACCGTACATGCGTCACATGACAACTTTAACTTCTATCAAAAGGCCACATGTACATATGTCGTCTCATTAACTTCTACTCCGTACTAGAATTGTGCTATGTAGGATGAGGACACATGTAAATATGTTTTTTTTACACCGGATAAAACAAGTTTAATAATAATAAGAAAGCGAATTAAAAGAAGAGGACAGGGAAACTAAGTTGTTAGCTGCTTCTTTTAGGCAGATTATGAGCTCATTCCACCTTTGATCTTGATTCTTTTCGAACCACACACCAGTTTAGAGATTTTGAGTTGTTTTTCATCTCGTTGATAGTCCACGCCATACTCTTATCACCAATATCATCCTGCTGCAGAAGATCCACTAGGCCCGAAGAATCCATCTTATTTAATTTATCCATGACTTTTTTTTTTTTAACTAATTATTGATTATATACAAGAAGCTAGATTATAAATGAAGCTATTGAACTAAACAAGCAACCGAGTCCAACTATTAGTGTTTGTTCTTACTTTTCAGTACGTGAATTTTCTGAATTTTGAGATATAACATAAATTTATGATATCCTTTGCTTTTGTTTGTTGACAGAAATTGATGGATTTGTTAGAATTTCATACCTATTTTCATTGATAGATGTGATACACACAAGTAAAGTTATACGGTATATGAATCATGCATGATGAGAGATAGTAATTCTGTTTAATGACTATTAGACTTAGTGTAGTTAAGCCGGATGAGGTTACAACATGTATTGTTACATTGCAGAGATTTATATTTTGGGGCTTAACACTGGGATCATGAACTAAAAGTAAATTTTGTAAATGATTACAACAAAATACCATATAACATAGTCATTAATTAGGCATTAATGACAACTAGTAGTGACAGCTGCAATTACTCTTCTCAGAATGCTAGTCATTTAGACCCTTAGTAGTGATTAATAAAAGTAGATAAATAATAAATCTTACTCACTCTGTTCCTTAGAGCATGCCCACTGGTTAACCAATTGGATTGGTGATATGTCCATTTTATATAGTGTTTTACCCCCGTCCCTTGGTCGTTATTTAGTAGTGTTTTTGGCTCTTTCGGGCCACTTTTATTACTAATTTGTGTGTTCTAGTGTTTTTCGTAGTCTTAGTTGTATTTTACAGGAGATTGCATTCTTAGAGCATTTTCCCGGGCTTTATGGATCAACTACGAAAGCTAGAAGGACACGACCACTTTTTGGAGCCCAAGATCGGTGAGAGCTGGTGATTAAGGGCTCGGTAATTGGGATCCCGAGGCATTTGGACCAAGTACTTAAGACTCGAGGAGGAAATCCGGATTGGGCCGAGAAATCAAGCCCAATCGAAGTCCAGGCTCAAGGAGAAGCAACCGCCCGATCGGGCTACCTCTAGCATGATCGGGCGCGGCAAGACTAGTAGGCTGAGCTTGCTGAGGCGCGCCCGATCGTGCGAGCTTCTAGCACGATCGGGCGATGCTTCTTGGGAAGAACGCGAAGAAAAAGGCGCGCCCGATCGGGCGCGCGTTTTTAGAAGACCTGATTAAGTTTAGTTTTAATTCCTGTTTTAGAAAACGTTTAAATACGATTTTGTACGGAATTATTAGAGTATCTTCTTCCTTAGACTTTCTCTCTCTACTGAGGATCTTTTCTCTCTCTTAAATCTTCTCTCAACTCTTGTTCTTGATTATTTTTCCCATTAATACAGATTAGTTTGGTAACGATTTCTCTTCTCTTAATCTTAGTTATTTACTTTATTCTTTTTATCATGTCTTGCTTTATTGCTTTGATTAGTTTAGTTTTTAATATGTGTGAGTAGTTTTATTTCTAGGGTTTAAGGGGATCCATAAATAATATGAAGGGGTAAATTGTCGTTGTTAACTATCAATGTTAGATTTATTTCCTATTGATTAATTTAAATGCTCTGTGACTAGATTATGCCTATATTTTATGCATGAGTTTGACAACATTGATTTGAGATTCGACAGATGAGAATTAATGTTTAGGTCTAGTTTCTATAGGCAGATTAATTTATAAATGGTTAAGTCGAGATTCGAGAGATGAGATTTGATACCGGTAAATTAATTGTGTGATTGTAATACGTAGCGAAAGCCCTTTACAATCTGGTTAATTGATGCATTGATGATTGACTATTATTGGTTATTGGTATTGCATGATAATTTCTTATTGAATTGTTTTAACGTTTTACAATTGCGGCTTGTAAAAGTGTAGCAATATTAAATTGATGAATCGAGCAGATGTTAATTTGATATTAAAGGATATTTTCAATAAGAACTTAGATCTAGTAAATTGCGAAAGCCTGTTAGATCTATGGTGATTAATAAATTGCGAGAGCCTGTTAATCGTGTTATTTATTGCAATGTTAATGATTGATTACTATGTTTTACCCTGGAATATTATTTATTGGTGAACCTATACCCTAGATCCTTTCATATATTGTTTTCTCTCTATTCTCAATCTTAGTAGTTTAGTTTCTTGTTCGAATATTAATATTGGTTACTTAGATAATTTAGATTATAATAATTAATTAGGAGTAAAAAAGACTTGTTTCCCTGTGGAGATCGACCCTACTTTCCAATCTACTTTAGTTAGAGGACTTAGGAATTATTTTTTATTAGGGGATACGACTTTACCTTGTCAGTTGGTTATTAGGAGAGAGAAAAGTGAAAAAATAATAAAAAAAATTGAAGAGAGAAAAAGTTGGGGGAATATTTCAATAACCTGGTTATTTGGGGTTGGTTATGCAATAAAATATTGCAAGTGGGTGGGTTTTTTTGACAACCCTTATGACGTGGCACAAGAGGATTTTGGCACCTATTTCTTTAATCAATGGCTGAGATTTGCTCTGATTTTTATTACCGTTGTAATTTTGTAATGGCCATAATTTTTATAATACAATTCTAAAAAAAAAAAAACACCAACGACTCTATTTTTATTTTTCTCTATAAAATGAGCCCAATATTGAGGTATTCATTCCTACAATATCACAACCACAAAATGAAAAAGAAGGTCTTTTTTGCCAAATTACAAGAAGCTGGACGAAAGGATGTTGAGCGTGATTTTGGAGTATTACAAGCTCGTTTTGCAATAATACGGAATCATGCGCTAGCTCGTGACACATCAATGTTAGGAAAAATAATGATAGCATGTATCATTATGCACAATATGATCGTTGAGGACGAAAGAGATACGTATAAAACGTATTACGATCCAAATGAATATGATCAAGCTACAAATGCGTCTTCAAGTAATAGAAACACTGAAGAGCCTTTTTAGTTCGAAAATAGCAACAACCGAATTGCAAGTTTGGAAATTTATATTTCTAATACAGCTCGTGTTCGTGATGAACCTATACATAAAGCCTTGAAGAAAGACTTTATTGAACATATGTGGCTTAAAATTCGGTGTTAAACAGTAGGCAAAATAATTTGCATTAATAGCTGTATAATCGTAACATTAAATTATTGTATTTGTATTCAAGCACAATTCGTTTTTATCTTTGATTGAATATGTATTATTTTTATTATTATCAAATTTAGTAAAGTTGCAATTATTGTGTATTTCTTAATTATTGTGTGTTTCTTAATTAACGACTAATTACTTACTAATTAAATAATATAATGCATTAATTTTAAACTTAATTCATTTTATTTAAGTAATGTATGCTAATAATAATTATTAGTTTTAATTGATTATTACCAAGTGCATTATTTATATATGATAGGATTTAAGAGAGATATTGTGTGGTGGGTTGGGTAAAAGTAGGAGAGAGAAAATGTATAACTAAAAGTTGTGGTTAACTATTGGGAGACATTGATTATTAAATGGGTATAAGAGTGGTTATAGGTGAGGTGAAAGATGTAAAAATTAATAAAATAAGCAATAATCCTAATGGTTGTGGGCAACAATTGTGTTTGCTCTTACTAATAGTCTCTTAGAGCAAACACAATGGTTGCCCACTAATATTGGGCTCATTTTATAGAGAAATATAAAATAGAGCCGTTGGTGTTTTTTTTTTATTTTTTTTTTTTTGAATTGTAGTTTAAAAATTATGGATGTTACAAAATTACAACGGTAATAAAATCAGAGCAAATCCCAGCCATTGATTAAATGAATTAGGTGTCACAATCTCAAAAAAACCTTGTCATTATGTGTCACTATCAAAAACAATAAAAAATATTCCATGACCAAGCTACAATAACCGGTTATTCTACTAACCAGGTTATTGAAAATTTCCCCCAAAAATTTCTCTCTCTTCATTATTTTATTATTATTCCACTTTCTCTCTCTTAATAACCAACCTCAATAACCAATGACTGGGTATACTCTTAAGGTTAGTTTTCAGACCCAAAATGATAGTCCCCATTTGCTTTTTTCAAGTATCATTAATATCAATTTTTTGCCAAAATTCCTTTCAACTCGCAACAATATTTTCAGTTTAGTTCAGTTTAGTTCAGTTCAACTCCAATTCGTTCGGTTCAGTTTAGCTTTCTAATTTCCCTCTCTCATAAAAATATTTCTTTTCATCTCAGTTCAATCAGCTTCAATTAGTTCAGTTCAACTCCAATCAATTCAGTAAATGTGAACAGACCCTACGTATATTTATTAATTTTTCTAAATTGCCCATAAGAGACTATGAAGTATGAATAAAAGGGAGTAAAACGCACCGTATACAGTACATCACAAAATTCACAATGACATAAACCCTGTCTCTGATGCTGGCATGCTGCGAAACCGAACACTTACATTTCTGTGCAGTAAACTTGTTAAACCCTATTCACTTCTTCCACCGTCGACTACGCCAACTACGACGGCGACAATGGCTTCCACCGCCGTCGATAATCTTCCCGCCGATTCTCAAACCTCATTACCAAACCTCCATTGAAGAGTGTCGATGAACCTGACGTCGGAATCCTCTGCTACATCTCTCACCTCCCTGGTTTTCGCGGCATTCTCAAACAAAGGTATCATCGTCAAAAAAATCATTGCTTAATCAGTTAATTACAATTTTTTTCTGCTTCAAAATGTGTTGATTTCGCTTTAATTTGGTTGAATTTTTTAGGTATTTCGGATTTTCATTGTGAATGAGGTTGATTTGGATGGAAATGTTGTGCATTTAACTTCATTGCATGTTTTCTCCTGAGGTATTTACCTAATTAGTATTAGTTTAAATTGAGGTGTTCTTCAAATTTTGAATTAGTTTGTGATTGTGAAATTTGAGTTTTGTTTGATATTGTTAGTTGGCTGAAAACAAGGAAGAGATTGTAGCTGAAAAAATCAGATAAAAGTTACACTGAAGAAATTGAGTCATTTAGGTTATTAGTAGGTGACGAGGATGCTGATCGCCCTGAAAGAATTGATTGAGAAGATTAGTGCTGGTGTTGATCATGATATTTCACCTTTAGTTCTTTCTTCCGAGTTCGGATAAAGTACACCGCACGGTAATGTCTTGATTCTCAATTCAGATTACTTTAAGCTTTGATGATATGAATTTTAGCTTGATATTTGATTTAGTAAACAAATCATATGTGTGCTCTATAGAGTTTAGGAGAAGAGATACTTTTCTCATTAAGGAGTTAAGCCTTTATATAGGCAATTACAAGAGAGGTTACAGTGGGATTTGAGAGAATAAAATCCCCTAAAATTAAGCTTATACATAGGAGCAATACTAGGAATACTAATAAGTAAACTAAGAACCTATACAAGCAAATTGACTATATTCTACAATATACAATAAAAATAATATCCCATAAATGTGGGTGATTGATTTTGACTATTTATATCTTCTACATAACCCCGCAAGATGGACGAACCGTTTTAGCAAGTCCAATCTTGGTAAATAAGTCATGAAATCGAGACCTTGCTAGAGGCTTTGTGAGACCATCGGCTAACTGATCACGGCCTGAGATATGTTGTACACGAAGTGTACCTCTTTGAACTTGTTCTCGTACAAAGTGGAAGGCCAATGCTAGATGCTTCATACGAGAATGAAAAACCGAATTAGCCGCATAGTGAGTTGCTCCCAGATTATCACAATAAATGCTAGGAGCTTTGTTAACATGAACCTCTAATTCTTGGAGAAGAGACTTAAGCCATATGACTTCAGCACTAGTGGTTTGCCATGGCTCGAAATTCAGCTTCCGTCGAAGACCGAGCTAGAATCTTTTGCTTCTTTGAACTCCAAGATAAAGGATTTCTGCCTAAATAGACAATGTAAGCGGTGGTTGAGACATAATTATCTCGATCACCTGCCAATCCGCATCACAAAAAGCATGAAGTTGTAATGGAGATTGACGATGAATAATAATACCATGATGTGAAGGTACCATTAAGGTAGCGAAGTAGCCTTTTTAGTGCAGCATAGTGTAGGTCTGTAGGCTTGTGCATGTATTGAGATAGCTTGTTTACCGTAAATGCTACATCCGGCCTTGTTAAAGATAAATACTAAAGGCTACCAATTAGCGGCACGATAATCAGTGGGATTAGATAGTGGTGAGCCATCAGTGAAATTGAGAGAAGGATAAGTAAGCCATAGGTGTTGGAACCGGCTTCGCATCGGACATCTTGGCACGTTCTAATAAGTCTTGTATATATTTCTTTTGATTTAAAAACATCCCATGCTCATGAGGTAGTACCTCGACACCAAGAAAATATGATAGGGACCCAAGTCTTTGAGAGAGAAGCGGGATGCCAAACTAGTAATAAAACCTGTTAGAGCGGAAGGTGAAGGATCCATAATAATAATATCATCAACATATACCAATAGATAAAATGTGACATTATTTTGCTTATAAATAAACAATGAAGGATCAGCAATTGAATTACGAAAACCATACGAAAGAAGATAGGTACGGAGTTCTTGATACCAAGCTCTTGGAGCTTGTTAGAGGCCGTAGATAGCCTTATGGAGCTTGCATACATGAGTTGGATTATCCTATCCAAGAAATCTTGAGGTTGTGACATAAAAAACATCCTCATTAAGATGGCCTTGAAGAAAGGCGTTGTTAATATCAAGTTGCCGAATGGTACACCCATTTGTGACCGCAAGAGATAACATAAGACGTTCAGCGGCTTATACTTGACTCAATACACCCATTTGTTGCCAACTACATTTTGAGATGGGTGAGATGGAACAAGAAACAAAGTAGCATTTCGTACCAAAGCATCATATTCCTCTGTCATTACATGACGCCATTGAGGATCTTTTAGAGCTTGGGTAATGTTGCGGGGCTCAAGCGATTGAACTTGAGTGGTGGTGAGATTAGCAAACTTTGGATTTGGCTTAACAATATTGTTTTGTAGTCGTGTGACAATGTTTCTAGTGGGAGGAGGTGGTGGTGGGAAGGAGAAGAAGACAACATAGTGGTGGTTGGTGTAATTGGGGTTGATGGTTGCGTAGGTGAAGGTATGATAGGAGTGGATATAAGTGGTGATTGAGTCTCAACATTGGGTGGGTTGCACAGTGGGCGGCACTTCAATGGGAATAGCCACTGTACACCATTCGTCCACATTAGAAGGGGATGTGGGAGTAGATGTGGGACTAAAAGTTGGGAAAGGGAATACATCATCTACAAATTTTACATGTCTAGAGACATACACTCTATTGGTGGGAAGATGTAAGCAATAATATGCACTTTGTGATGGAGAATAACCAACAAAGATGCATGGAAGAGATCGATTATCAAGTTTATGACTAGCATATGGCCAAAGCCATGGATAACATAGACTACCAAAATTTTGCAACTTTGAGTGGTTAGGTACGACACCAAGAGACGAAGATAAGGTGAATCATTGTGAACTGTGTGGGTTGGGAGACGATTTATTAGATAAGTGGCTGTAGAAAAAGCATATGGCCAATATTTTAAAGGCATTTTGGCATGAGAAAGTAAAGCTAGTCTTGTTTCAACAATATGCTTATGCCGACGCTCCGCAAACCCATTATGTTCCGGGTATGAGAAGGAGTAGTAAGATGAGAAATGCCATGAGTAGCAAAGTAAGGTCTAAGTTTCTCGTATTCTCCTCCATTATCACTAAATACTTGAATTCTGGGCCTTTTAAAATATTTTTCCACTAGGGCCCTAAAATGATGGAAAGTATTCTCAGTGTCAGACTTTCTTTTGAGAGGATATAAACCAAGTGTATCTTGTAAAGTGATCAACAAAAATTACATAATATTTGTAATTGTCATGTGATACCACTGGACTAGACCAGACATCAGTAAAAATGAGATCAAGAGGAGCATTTGAAGTAAGAGTGGAGTTATAGAAAGGCAACTTGTGGCTTTTATTAATATTGCATGAATTACAATATGACATAGAGAGATTGGAGATACCTAATGAAAACTTGGAATTTAAAATCTTAAGGATAGAACTAGATGGATGCCCAAGCCGATGGTGCCAATCATGAATGGGCTTTTTGAAACTTGTATATACTCGAGGAGTTGACGGGTATCATTCATAAACTCCAGCTTTAGAAGGCCCCTGAAGAAGAGTTGTGCCCTTCAATTGTTCCTTGACACGAAAAAAAGAAGATAAGAATTCAATGGAAGTATTGGTTTTCTTGACAGAACTTGGAAATAGAAAGAATATTTTGTGATATAGATGGAATATGTAAGACATTAGAGAAAGTAAATAATTTAGAAGGAGTTGTAAGAGAGAAAGAACCAGTGTTTGCTATCGGAAGAGATGAGCCATCACCAATCACAATTTCATCCGAGCCATCATAAGGTGCATGTAGAGAAAGATTGTTGAGATCATATGTGACATGATGAGATGCTCCACTGTCTAAAAGCCAACCATTATTAGTCGAGGAGCCGGGATTAACTGAGTGCACCATATGAGCTTGGGGTAGAGAATGGGAATGTTGACCCATCTGACCCGTTTTAGCATAGACCGGATTTGGTACGACAATGTTAGGAAATAGATTCTTGAAGATATTGCATTTGTCGAGAGCATGACCGGTAGCACGACACCATTGACATTTACCCAAAAAAGGGCATTGTGACTTCACTGAAGAAGGAGAGTGAGGAGTAGGAAGCAAGCCCGGTGAAAAAGAGTTTGATTGCTTACCCTTGTGATAACCTTTCTTGTATTGAGTAGCATGCACAGTGGCCAGGTATTGGGTGGGGGAGGGTGTATTAGCAACAACCACCTCCTTAGTAATGAGTTTTTCATGAAGTTCTTCAAATGAAATGGCGGTGTCTCGCGCATTGACAACATCAATGACAGATTTGTACACCTCATAATCAAGTCCATGGAGCACCTTGTCATTGATATCCTCATGGTCCATAGGCTTTCCCATAGCGGCAAGACGATCGGTGTGTGCCTCTTGATGGCCTGCATATACTCATGAATTGATTGGTTGGTATGAGTAATTTTGGAGAGTTGAGCCTTGATTTGTTTGAAGTGCCCACAAGATGGACTAGCATAAGTGTAGGAGAGGATGTCCCATGCCTCCTTGGAAGTACCAGTTTGAGATACAAGAGGTACAATAGAGCACCAAAAACAAGCCGATCTTGTCGGAACCAAGTTAAGGCTGCTGGATTGGAGACAGATGAGCCATCATCATTGGTGATAGAGGTAGAAGGAGAGGGAAAAGAGCCATCAACATATTTCCACAGGTCATAGCCTAGAAGAGTTGCTTGCAATTGAGTCTTCCAGGCTATGTAATTGGTGGGTGTCAATTTGATGGTATTTTGTAATTGTAAAATGGTGAATTTTCTGGCAGGCTCATTAGCATTAGGAATGAGGGACCGATCATTAGCCATTGGAAGAGAGAATTTTTTTTTTTGAATAGAGTAGAATCTTTTAGGCGACTGATACCATATAGAGTTTAGGAGAAGAGATACTTTTCTCATTAAGGAGTTAAGCCTTTATATAGGCAATTACAAGAGAGGTTACACTGGGATTTGAGAGAATAAAATCCCCTAAAATTAAGCTTATACATAGGAGCAATACTAGGAATACTAATAAGTAAACTAAGAACCTGTACAAGCAAATTGACTATGTTCTACAATATACAATAAAATAATATCCCATAATTTGGGTGATTGATTTTGACTAATTTATATCTTCTACATGCTCTATGGCTTTGTATCGAATAACTTGCGAGTTGTGACTTCAGTTACGTTTACTTGCTAAAATACATTTAGGTAGTGTTTGGAACCTTGATTTCATTTGAAATGAAAGAATTCGATTCTGGAAATTCAATTCCAAACACCATGTTTGGGAGATTCTAGAATTTATGTTCTAACATTTCAATTTCACCAAAGTGTTTTGGGAAAAATCTGCAATTAAAACTCAAGAACATTAAATAATTTTCTGTACTTCATACTCTGTATTGTTTTCTTAAAACCCTTGATTCTTGATTTTTTTTTTACCCCAATTTGAGTTCTCTCTCCTCAAATTGCTTTGCCTCCTCATCTTAGTCGTGTTCGTCGGAGCCGACATCGGTAATCTAAATATTGTTTCAAGGTAATTAAAGGCTGTGCTATTATTGGTAGAGGATAAAATCGGTCGTTGGACAATCACCCTAAAACCAAACAATAATTCTACCTAAACCAACCTAAGACAAGTCTAGGGTAAGTAGAGGATCGTATCCACAAGGAATGGGTAAGTACACCGAGAGTATGAAACGGTTGCAATCTAGTTCGGTCACAAATTGGGGGTTTTGATTAGGTAACTACTATGGAGAAAAACACTAGGGGGAAATAAGGATCGACTCCAACCAAACTAACGGATCAAAACAATAGGCAAGTATGAACACAAATTGGGTGATAGAGAGGCACTCAGCATTGCCTTCTTTCAAAGCCACAACACTAAGCATTTCTAAACCAAACTCAACTAACAAGATAGGCCAACCAAGTCTTAACAATGAGAAGTAGACTACTAACTCGGGTTTGTCTTTCGATCGGTCCAAAAGCATTAAGGCACAAGCAATTGAGATTTCTCACCTAATTGTTGCAACTAATACTACTACGTCATTCAAACAAGGAACCATAATCAAGAGGAATTTAGCATAATCATATAAGAATAGGCTAACAACTAGACTCCATCTCTCAATGTAAGCATAGAAGTGAATACATGAGCAATAAGTGGCCATCCAATTACACATGCAATTAACCAATTCTTTAACAATCAATCATCAACCCAAAATAAACATGCAAGCGCATACATCAATCAACCCATGGCTTGGTTGGGTCTTCACCCAACCCCTAGCTAATTAACTACTCACTAAACATGATGAAGGACATTAAAATAACAAGTTCCAATTCAAACATTAAATTAACAAGTTGAGAGGAGTAGTAGGAATAAGGTAGATTGGACATGCAACAACAATTAAGCAAGATTAAGAGAGGAATTAACAATTCAAAGTAAATAAAAACTGAAATTAATGAGTAAGAGATAGAGGAAAGAGATTACTTAAAATGCTTCAAAGTTGAGAAATTGTTGAATTCAAGAGAACGATCTTCAATTAATCTACTACAATGATTGAGTTTGAGAAGATCTAAGCTTATTAATGAGGGTTGAGAAAAACTAAGGGCCTAAGAAAACTAAAAGGGAAAGAAGATCTCAAAATCTGAAGTCAAGCGTCCTATTTATATGCCCAGAAATTACATCGTAAAATCCGTCAAAATCGGGCTTCAGAACAGGAGGAGCGCCCGCTCTTGGGCTCTCTGCATGCCCTCTCCTCTTGCAGCAGTTTGGGGCAGAATGTAGGAAAACAGGGAGGAGCGCCCGCTCCTTGAAGGCTGCACGCCCGCTCCTATATGTGCAGGGGGAGGCAGAATGTGGTTCTTAGGTGCACGCCCGCTCCTCCTTTCCTTTGCTTCCAAAGAGTATTTCTTCATGCTTATGCTATTTAGCCCATTTTTCATTGTACCTACAAGCACGAGCACACATATAAAAAGAAACGGGGAAGCCAAAAGATGCAAATTAGCACAAGAGGAGTTAGAAAAAGGGATTAAAGTAGG
Source organism: Chenopodium quinoa (assembly GCF_001683475.1). Classification (NCBI taxonomy): domain Eukaryota; kingdom Viridiplantae; phylum Streptophyta; class Magnoliopsida; order Caryophyllales; family Amaranthaceae; genus Chenopodium; species Chenopodium quinoa. Next base: position 17,568 of record NW_018743104.1, read on the forward strand.
GGAAAGAGTACAAAATTGTGTTTAGAAAGCCATGATAAGTGGACAAATAAAACACTTATTATACTTGATAGAGTTTGAGCAATTAGCTTCAAGTTTTAATGGGGGATAGGAAAAAAAAAAATATATATATATATATTATCATTCAAAAGGGAATGAGATGTACATGAAAAAAAAAAAAACAAAACAAAAAAAAAAAAAAAAAAAACAAAAAACATTCAAGCATAGCCGTGGAAATTTCGAGACAATCAAGCATAACAATTAATTGTTCAAGAAATTCGAGCTTCCATTAATTGGTGGCTGAAAAGAGAATGGAAGAGGGGGAGAAACAAAACAGCAGCAATAAACTTATGGGCTTTAAGAATTTGAAATGACAACTTTTGTTATTGGATTTCAAATTCATTAAAATGGACAGAGTTTTTAAAGGGTTGGATTTGTCTCAAATCCAATTCCAAATTCTATATGTTCCCAAACAAACCATTAGTGTAATTATTATTATATTATTATGGCCTTAATGGTGCATTTATCATCTAAATTTGATTTGAATTTATATAATTTGCTTTCATCTCATAATGGTTGTGAACTCGTGATAGGGCAGTCAGCCAGTCAATTCTCCCTGTTTATTATGAAGAAGTTCTCACTTATTCTTTTCTGGGCAAAAGTTTATGTTGTGTATGTTTGAGATGATACAGGCGGTGCACAACTTCTTCAAGGAAAAACTGAAATTTCTTGTCACAGACACAATAGATGGTCCTAAAGATTCATCGAAATGCATTCGAGTGAGACCTAATTCTTCAGGAAATCAAAATAATGGAAGAAATTTTCGCAAGCGGAAAGATAGGAATGAGAAGCCATTTGATAAAAGAGGTTCTCATGACTGGCCAGAGCATCTTGGCAAGTTCCTCAGGTAAGATTATCTGTCTGCTTCTTCCATTGAATTGATGCTTCCTGTCCTGAATACAGGTTAAAATTATTGTATATTTGTATCTGTAATGAAAACATAACTAGCCTTCTGACCCGTGCAATGCACGGGATGTTTAGGTGCACAATATAAAATTTTATTTTATAATATATATTAAATGAAAGATGAATAGTCTATAATGGAGAAGAAGGGGTGGAAATTGAATAAAATTGTAGAAAATATTAAGTTTGGGAGAGTAAATCAAATAACATTCATACATGTATTGAGTACAAGCTAATGCTTTTTTTTTAATTAAAAATATGAGAAACGGGATTAATTAATGAAAATGTGAGGTGACATGTGGCATTGGTGAAAAATTAAAGTTTACATGTGGTATGAGCATGATGGGGAAGGTGGTTTGTGTTTTTAAATACTAAGTATAGATATAGATGAATTAGATGCTTATTGCATGATGCTAATCAAAGAGAGGACTAAGATGGGGAGTATATGACTAATTGGCTATAATTTGCAAGAAAGGTGTGCTAATTTTATGCCAGTATTGTTCTCGCCTAACTCTCATATGTGTCTCGATTCGAATAATGACATAACATCAATATCTTTTTGATAGACATGTTATAAGTTATTTCATGTTTCTACCTGATTTTGACTTATTTCTCCGGCGTGTTTCTGAAATGCATTATTGATCTGTTCATGTAGGTTTCATCTTTACAAGGAGAACAAGGATACTCAAGAGGTCTTGAGGTTGATTGGCAAGATGCTTGGTGTCCAGGTTACCATTCCCATTTTTCTCTGTGTATATATTGCAGAAATTTGATTGGGTTCCATTGGCTTAATTGACAATTAAAAGGCATGCAACATACTGAGAAATTGACATGACATTTCTCACTAGACAACTTTGGCAATTGCAATACATAGTTATTTAAACTCGATACCTTTTTTGGGTTCATGATTTTATTGATTGTAACAAAATACTAGAAATAGCCAAAAAGTATCAAATTAAGATGATTTGATTTTAAGGTTGCAAATTACATTTATTGGCAAAATTGCTTGTAGAAAAGGCTGTTGTGACAAATTTTCCTAATTTAAACTGCATTTCTTTATATTTCAGACATTATTGACTATCGATTCTTTACTAAAAGCTTGTTAGCTTTCTGTTTTGCAGCCTAAATCATTTGGATTTTCAGGTACCAAGGATAAACGTTCTGTGTCCACTCAACAGGTATATTTCTCTTTACAGCCGAGCTTAATGTCGTTACTCATTTTATCTTCTTTTTTGTCCATTGACTGATATGTAATGTTCCATCGATGTATTTCTCCAATTTAATTTTTCATTTGTTTATTTGCTGGAAGTTATAATCTTGTAAAATTGCTTGTGGTGATATGTAAAACTGCTGTTCATGTGACCTTTAAATCCCAAGGTTTAGAGGTTTTCATTGAAGCATAAATGTACTGGTTTTCATTGAAGCATAAATGTACCTAGTTTTCTTGATCTTTTATTGCTTCATTCTTGAAGTTGACTTCCAGATTTCCAATTGCTTTTAGGCCTTTCTGGTTTTTTCTAACAACTGAAGTCTTTTTTTTTTTCAGGAACTTGTTCATCTGCTTTATGTTAAGAAAAAACATGAGTGAAACTGTGAATTTGTGAAAATATAAAAAGAGAAATTTTGTAGTTCATGATTCTTCCTTTATTATTTATTTTTTAATAATATTTCGATGTTGTTCATGCTTTTGAAGTAACAATTTTAAGTGAAATCCTGTCAGAGGGAGAATTCTTGTTTGTGTCTGCATTTAAAAAAAAAAAAAAAAAAAAAAAAATACTATTCTCTCTCCTTGACCCTTCTTGTAACCTTTCTTTTCAGGAGTCATATTGTCAAAGCATCTCCTTTCCTTTTTAATATGTAGTTATTGGGTCCAATTTTATAGTCCATAACTTCATGTGGTATCCAATGGCATACTACATATATATATGTTCTGATAACTAAGCTTGGGCTCATGTGTTGTGTGTTTTGGTCCTTGTGCATGTTCTTTGCCTGATTTACTCCTTATTTGGAAACATCTCCCTACGTCTTTGCATATCTAGAAGTTAGCTGTTGGGAAAA
>NW_018743105.1:0-17090 GCF_001683475.1 Chenopodium quinoa
ATTCAAACAGAGCTTTTTTAATCAAATGAAAGTCAAACACGTTCAAACAAAGCTTTATGAATCAAAAAAAGTCAAACACATTCAAACAAATCTTAGTGATCCAAATACAGTCAATAACGTTCAAACAAAACTTTTTGAATCAAAAGAAAGTCAAACACATTCAAACAAAAGTTTTTGAATCAAATGAAAGTCAAACACATTAAACAAGGCTTTTTGAATCAAATGAAAGTCAATACAATCAAACAAAGCTTTTTGAATCTAATGAAAGTTAAACACATTCAAACTTTTTGAATCGAAATAAAGTAAAACAAATTCAAATTAAGCTTTTTGAATCAAAAGAAAGTTAAACACATTCAAACAAGCTTTTTGAGTCTAATGAAAGTCAAACACATTAAAACAAATCTTTCAAAATCAAATGAAAGTAAACACATCAAACAAAGCTTTTTGAATATAATGAAAGTCAAACACATTCAAACAAAGCTTTTTGAATCAAATGAATGTCAAACACATTCAAACTTTTGAATCAAATGAAATCAAACACATTCAAACAAATATTTTAAATCATATGAAAGTCAAACTCATTCAAACATAGCTTTTTTAATCAAATGAAATTCAAACACATTCAAACAAAGATTTTTAAACAAAAAGAAAGTCAAACACATTCAAACAAAAGTTTTTTTAATCAAAAGAATGTCAAACACATTCAACAAAGCTTTTTGAAACAAATGAAAATCAAACACATTCAAACAAATATTTTTAAATCATATAAAGTCAAACTCAAACATAGCTTTTTTAATCAAATGAAATTCAAACACATTCAAACAAAGCTTTTTAAACAAAAAAAAGTCATTAAAACACATTCAAGCACATTAAAAAAATGAAAATTAAACACATTAAAACAAATTTTTTTTAAATCATATAAAAGTCAAACTCATTCAAACATAGCTTTTTTAATCAAATGAAAGTCAAACACATTCAAACAAAGCTTTTTGAATCAAATGAAAGTCAAACACATTCAAATAAATCTTTTTGATTCGAAATAAAGTCAAATACGTTCAAACAAAGCTTTTTGAATCAAATGAAAGTCAAACACGTTCAATAAATCTTTTTGGATCGAAATACAGTCAAACACATTCAAACAAAGCTTTATTAATCAAAAGAAAGTCAAACACATTCACTCATAGCTTTTTGAATAAAATGAAAGTCAAACACATTCAAACAAAGCTTTTTGAATCAAATGAAAGTCAAACACGTTCAAACAAAACTTTTTGAATCAAATGAAAGTCAAATACATTCAAACAAAGCTTTTTGAATCTAATGAAAGTTAAACACATTCAAACAATTCTTTTTGAATCGAAATAAAGTAAAACAAATTCAAATTAAGCTTTTTGAATCAAAAGAAACTAAAAACACATTCAAACAAGCTTTTTGAATCAAATGAGAGTCAAACACGTTCAAACAAAGCTTTATGAATCAAATAAAAGTCAAACACATTCAAACAAATCTTAGTGGATCCAAATACAGTCAATAACGTTCAAACAAAACTTTTTGAATCAAAAGAAAGTCAAACACATTCAAACAAAAGTTTTTGAATCAAATGAAAGTCAAACACATTAACACAAGGCTTTTTGAATCAAATGAAAGTCAAGTACAATCAAACAAAGCTTTTTGAATCTAACGAAAGTTAAACACATTCAAACAATTCTTTTTGAATCGAAATAAAGTAAAACAAATTCAAATTAACCTTTTTGAATCAAAAGAAAGTTAAACACATTCAAACAAGCTGTTTGAGTCTAATGAAAGTCAAGCACATTAAAACAAATCTTTCAAAATCAAATGAAAGTAAAACACACTCAAACAAAGCTTTTTGAATATAATGAAAGTCAAACACATTCAAACAAAGCTTTTTGAATCAAATGAATGTCAAACACATTCAAACATAGCTTTTTGAATCAAATGAAATCAAACACATTTAAACAAATATTTTTAAATCATATGAAAGTCAAACTCATTCAAACATAGCTTTTTTAATCAAATGAAATTCAAACACATTCAAACAAAGATTTTTAAACAAAAAGAAAGTCAAACACATTCAAACAAAAGTTTTTTTAATCCAAAGAATGTCAAACACATTCAAGCAAAGCTTTTTGAAACAAATGAAAATCAAACACATTCAAACAAATATTTTTAAATCATATAAAAGTCAAACTCATTTAAAACATAGCTTTTTTAATCAAATGAAATTCAAACACATTCAAACAAAGCTTTTTAAACAAAAAGAAAGTCAAACACATTAAAACAAAAAGAATGTCAAGCACATTAAAACAAAGCTTTTTGAAACAAATGAAAATTAAACACATTAAAACAAATTTTTTTAAATCATATAAAAGTCAAACTCATTCAAACATAGCTTTTTTAATCAAATGAAAGTCAAACACATTCAAACAAAGCTTTTTGAATCAAATAAAAGTCAAACTCATTCAAATAAATCTTTTTGATTCGAAATAAAGTCAAATACCTTCAAACAAAGCTTTTTGAATCAAATGAAAGTCAAACACGTTCAATAAATCTTTTTGGATCGAAATAAAGTCAAACACATTCAAACAAAGCTTTATGAATTAAAAGAAAGTCAACCACATTCACTCATAGCTTTTTGAATAAAATGAAAGTCAAACACATTCAAACAAAGCTTTTTGAATCAAATGAAAGTCAAACACGTTCAAACAAAACTTTTTGAATCAAATGAAAGTCAAATACATTCAAACAAAGCTTTTGAATCTAATGAAAGTTAAACACATTCAAACAATTCTTTTTGAATCGAAATAAAGTAAAACAAATTCAAATTAAGCTTTTTGAATCAAAAGAAACTAAAAAACACATTCAAACAAGCTTTTTGAATCAAATGAAAGTTAAACACATTAAAACAAATCTTTCAAAATCAAATTAAAGTTAAACACATTCCAACAAACCTTTTTGAATATAATGATAGTCAAACACATTCAAATAAAGCTTTTTGAATCAAATGAATGTCAAACACATTCAAACAAAGCTTTTTGAATCAAATGAAAATCAAACACATTCAAACAAATATATTTGATTCAAGTGAATGTCAAACTCGTCCAAACAAAGCCCTTTAAATCAAATGAAAGTCAAACACATTCAAACAGAGTTTTTGAATCAAATGAAAATCAAATACATTCAAACAAAGCTTTTTTTAATCTAATGAATGTCAAACACATTCAAACAAAGCTTTTTGAATCAAATAAGAGTCAAACACATTCAAATATATGTTTTTGAATCGAAATAAACTCAAACACATTCAAACAAAGCTTCTTGAATCAAACGAAAGTTAAACACATTTAAACAGAGCTTTTTTTAATCAAATGAAAGTCAAACACGTTCAAACAAAGCTTTATGAATCAAATAAAAGTCAAACACATTCAAACAAATCTTAGTGGATCCAAATACAGTCAATCACGTTCAAACAAAACTTTTTGAAATAAAAAGAAAGTCAAACACATTCAAACAAAAAGTTTTTGAATCAAATGAAAGTCAAAACACATTAAAACAAGGCTGTTTGAATCAAATGAAAGTCAAATACAATCAAACAAAGCTTTTTGAATCTAATGAAAGTTAAACACATTCAAACAATTCTTTTTGAATCGAAATAAAGTAAAACAAATTCAAATTAAGCTTTTTGAATCAAAAGAAAGTTAAACACATTCAAACAAGCTTTTTGAGTCTAATGAAAGTCAAACACATTAAAACAAATCTTTCAAAATCAAATGAAAGTTAAACACACTCAAACAAAGCTTTTTGAAAATAATGAAAGTCAAACACATTCAAACAAAGCTTTTTGAATCAAATGAATGTTAAACACATTCAAACATAGCTTTTTGAATCAAATGAAAATCAAACACATTCAAACAAATATTTTTAAATCATATGAAAGTCAAACTCATTCAAACATAGCTTTTTTAATCAAATGAAAATTCAAACACATTCAAACAAAGATTTTGAAACAAAAAGAAAGTCAAACACATTCAAACAAAAGTTATTTTAATCAAAAGAATGTCAAACACATTCAAACAAAGCTTTTTGAAACAAATGAAAATCAAACACATTAAAACAAATTTTTTTAAATCATATAAAAGTCAAACTCATTCAAACATAGCTTTTTTAATCAAATGAAAGTCAAACACATTCAAACAAAGCTTTTTGAATCAAATGAAAGTCAAACTCATTCAAATAAATCTTTTTGATTCGAAATAAAGTCAAATACGTTCAAACAAAGCTTTTTGAATCAAATGAATGTCAAACACGTTCAATAAATCTTTTTGGATCGAAATACAGTCAAACACATTCAAACAAAGCTTTATGAATCAAAAGAAAGTCAAACACATTCACTCATACCTTTTTGAATAAAATGAAAGTCAAACACATTCAAACAAAGCTTTTTGAATCAAATGAAAGTCAAACACGTTCGAACAAAGCTTTTTGAATCAAATGAAAGTCAAATACATTCAAACAAAGCTTTTTGAATCAAATGAAAGTTAAACACATTCAAACCATTCTTTTTGAATCGAAATAAAGTAAAACAAATTCAAATTAAGCTTCTTGAATCAAAAGAAACTAAAAAAACACATTAAAACAAGCTTTTTGAATCAAATGAAAGTCAAACACATTAAAACAAATCTTTTCAAAATCAAATTAAAGTTAAACACATTCCAACAAACCTTTTTGAATATAATGATAGTCAAACACATTCAAATAAAGCTTTTTGAATCAAATGAATGTCAAACACATTCAAACAAAGCTTTTTGAATCAAATGAAAATCAAACACATTCAAACAAATATTTTTGAATCAAATGAAAGTCAAACACATTCAAACAAAAGTTTTTAAATCAAATGAAAGTCAAACACATTCAAATAGAGCTTTTTGAATCAAATGAAAATCAAATACATTCAAACAAAGCTTTTTGAATCTAATGAATGTCAAACACATTCAAACAAAGCTTTTTGAATCAAATGAGAGTCAAACACATTCAAATATATGTTTTTGAATCGAAATAAACTCAAACACATTCAAAGAAAGCTTCTTGAATCAAACGAAAGTTAAACACATTCAAACAGAGCTTTTTGAATCAAATGAAAGTCAAATACATTCAAACAAAGCTTTTTGAATCAAATGAAAGTTAAACACATTCAAACAATTATTTTTGAATCGAAATAAAGTAAAACAAATTCAAATTAAGCTTGTTGAATCAAAAGAAACTAAAAAACACATTCAAACAAGCTTTTTGAATCAAATGAAAGTTAAACACATTAAAACAAATCTTTCAAAATCAAATTAAAGTTAAACACATTCCAACAAACCTTTTTGAATATAATGATAGTCAAACACATTCAAATAAAGCTTTTGAATCAAATGAATGTCAAACACATTCAAACAAAGCTTTTTGAATCAAATGAAAATCAAACACATTCAAACAAATATTTTTGAATCAAATGAATGTCAAACTCGTCCAAACAAAGCTCTTTAAATCAAATGAAAGTCAAACATATTCAAACAAAAGTTTTTAAATCAAATGAAAGTCAAACACATTCAAACAGAGCTTTTTGAGTCAAATGAAAATCAAATACATTCAAACAAAGCTTTTTGAATCTAATGAATGTCAAACACATTCAAACAAAGCTTTTTGAATCAAATGAGAGTCAAACAAATTCAAAAATATGTTTTTGAATCGAAATAAACTCGAACACATTCAAACAAAGCTTCTTGAATCAAAGAAAAGTTAAACACATTCAAAACAGACCTTTTTAATCAAATGAAAGTCAAACACGTTCAAACAAAGCTTTATGAATCAAATAAAAGTCAAACACATTCAAACAAATCTTAGTGGATCCAAATACAGTCAATCACGTTCAAACAAAACTTTTTGAATCAAAAGAAAGTCAAACACATTCAAACAAAAGTTTTTGAATCAAATGAAAGTCAAACACATTAAAACAAGGCTTTTTGAATCAAATGAAAGTCAAATACAATCAAAGAAAGCTTTTTGAATCTAATGAAAGTTAAACACATTCAAACAATTCTTTTGAATCGAAATAAAGTAAAACAATTTCAAATTAAGCTTTTTGAATCAAAAGAAAGTTATACACATTCAAACAAGCTTTTTGAGTCTAATGAAAGTCAAACACATTAAAACAAATCTTTCAAAATCAAATGAAAGTTAAACACATTCAAACAAAGCTTTTTGAATATAATGAAAGTCAAACACATTCAAACAAAGCTTTTTGAATCAAATGAAAGTCAAACACGTTCAAACAAAGCTTTTTGAATCAAATGAAAGTCAAATACATTCAAACAAAGCTTTTTGAATCAAATGAAAGTTAAACACATTCAAACAATTATTTTTGAATCGAAATAAAGTAAAACAAATTCAAATTAAGCTTGTTGAATCAAAAGAAACTAAAAAACACATTCAAACAAGCTTTTTGAATCAAATGAAAGTCAAACACATTAAAACAAATCTTTCAAAATCAAATTAAAGTTAAACACATTCCAACAAACCTTTTTGAATATAATGATAGTCAAACACATTCAAATAAAACTTTTTGAATCAAATGAATGTCAAACACATTCAAACAAAGCTTTTTGAATCAAATGAAAATCAAACACATTCAAACAAATATTTTTGAATCAAATGAATGTCAAACTCGTCCAAACAAAGCTCTTTAAATCAAATGAAAGTCAAACATATTCAAACAAAAAGTTTTTAAATCAAATGAAAGTCAAACACATTCAAACAGAGCTTTTTAAATCAAATGAAAATCAAATACATTCAAACAAAGCTTTTTGAATCTAATGAATGTCAAACACATTCAAACAAAGTTTTTTGAATCAAATGAGAGTCAAACAAATTCAAATATATGTTTTTGAATCGAAATAAACTCAAACACATTCAAACAAAGCTTCTTGAATCAAAGAAAAGTTAAAACACATTCAAACAGACCTTTTTTAATCAAATGAAAGTCAAACACGTTCAAACAAAGCTTTATGAATCAAATAAAAGTCAAACACATTCAAACAAATCTTAGTGATCCAAATACAGTCAATAACGTTCAAACAAAACTTTTTGAACCAAAAGAAAGTCAAACACATGCAAACAAAAGTTTTTTGAATCAAATGAAAGTCAAACACATTAAAACAAGGCTTTTTGAATCAAATAAAAGTCAAATACAATCAAACAAAGCTTTTTGAATCTAATGAAAGTTAAACACATTCAAACAATTCTTTTTGAATCGAAATAAAGTAAAACAAATTCAAATTAAGCTTTTTGAATCAAAAGAAAGTTATACACATTCAAACAAGCTTTTTGAGTCTAATGAAAGTCAAACACATTAAAACAAATCTTTTAAAATCAAATGAAAGTTAAACACATTCAAACAAAGCTTTTTGAATATAATGAAAGTCAAACACATTCAAACAAAGCTTTTTGAATCAAATGAAAGTCAAACAAGTTCAAACAAAGCTTTTTGAATCAAATGAAAGTCAAATACATTCAAACAAAGCTTTTTGAATCAAATGAAAGTTAAACTCATTCAAACAATTATTTTTGAATCGAAATAAAGTAAAACAAATTCAAATTAAGCTTGTTGAATCAAAAGAAACTCAAAAACACATTCAAACAAGCTTTTTGAATCAAATGAAAGTCAAACACATTAAAACAAATCTTTCAAAATCAAATTAAAGTTAAACACATTCCAACAAACCTTTTTGAATATAATGATAGTCAAACACATTCAAATAAAGCTTTTTGAATCAAATGAATGTCAAACACATTCAAACAAAGCTTTTTGAATCAAATGAAAATCAAACACATTCAAACAAATATTTTTGAATCAAATGAATGTCAAACTCGTCCAAACAAAGCTCTTTAAATCAAATGAAAGTCAAACATATTCAAACAAAAGTTTTTAAATCAAATGAAAGTCAAACACATTCAAACAGAGCTTTTTGAATCAAATGAAAATCAAATACATTCAAACAAAGCTTTTTGAATTTAATGAATGTCAAACAAATTCAAACAAAGCTTTTTGAATCAAATGAGAGTCAAACAAATTCAAATATATGTTTTTGAATCGAAATAAACTCAAACACATTCAAACAAAGCTTCTTGAATCAAAGAAAAGTTAAACACATTCAAACAGATCTTTTTTAATCAAGTGAAAGTCAAACACGTTCAAACAAAGCTTTATGAATCAAATAAAAGTCAAACACATTGAAACAAATCTTAGTGGATCCAAATACAGTCAATAACGTTCAAACAAAACTTTTTGAACCAAAAGAAAGTCAAACACATGCAAACAAAAGTTTTTTGAATCAAATGAAAGTCAAACACATTAAAACAAGGCTTTTTGAATCAAATGAAAGTCAAATACAATCAAAGAAAGCTTTTTGAATCTAATGAAAGTTAAACACATTCAAACAAAAGTTTTTTTGAATCGAAATAAAGTAAAAACAAATTCAAATTAAGCTTTTTGAATCAAAAGAAAGTTATACACATTCAAACAAGCTTTTTGAGTCTAATGAAAGTCAAACACATTAAAAACAAATCTTTCAAAATCAAATGAAAGTTAAACACATTCAAACAAAGCTTTTTGAATATAATGAAAGTCAAACACATTCAAACAAAGCTTTTTGAATCAAATGAAAGTCAAACACGTTCAAACAAAGCTTTTTGAATCAAATGAAAGTTAAATACATTCAAGCAACGCTTTTTGAATCAAATGAAAGTTAAACACATTCAAACAATTATTTTTGAATCGAAATAAAGTAAAATAAATTCAAATTAAGCTTGTTGAATCAAAAGAAACTAAAAAACACATTCAAACAAGCTTTTTGAATCAAATGAAAGTCAAACACATTAAAACAAATCTTTCAAAATCAAATTAAAGTTAAACACATTCCAACAAACCTTTTTGAATATAATGATAGTCAAACACATTCAAATAAAGCTTTTTGAATCAAATGAATGTCAAACACATTCAAACAAAGCTTTTTGAATCAAATGAAAATCAAACACATTCAAACAAATATTTTTTGAATCAAATGAATGTCAAACTCGTCCAAACAAAGCTCTTTAAATCAAATGAAAGTCAAACATATTCAAACAAAAGTTTTTAAATCAAATGAAAGTCAAACACATTTCAAACAGAGCTTTTTGAATCAAATGAAAATCAAATACATTCAAACAAAGCTTTTTGAATTTAATGAATGTCAAACAAATTCAAACAAAGCTTTTTGAATCAAATGAGAGTCAAACAAATTCAAATATATGTTTTTGAATCGAAATAAACTCAAACACATTCAAACAAAGCTTCTTGAATCAAAGAAAAGTTAAACACATTCAAACAGATCTTTTTTAATCAAGTGAAAGTCAAACACGTTCAAACAAAGCTTTATGAATCAAATAAAAGTCAAACACATTGAAACAAATCTTAGTGGATCCAAATACAGTCAATAACGTTCAAACAAAACTTTTTGAACCAAAAAGAAAGTCAAACACATGCAAACAAAAGTTTTTGAATCAAATGAAAGTCAAACACATTAAAACAAGGCTTTTTGAATCAAATGAAAGTCAAATACAATCAAAGAAAGCTTTTTGAATCTAATGAAAGTTAAACACATTCAAACAATTTTTTTGAATCGAAATAAAGTAAAACAAATTCAAATTAAGCTTTTTGAATCAAAAGAAAGTTATACACATTCAAACAAGCTTTTTGAGTCTAATGAAAGTCAAACACATTAAAACAAATCTTTCAAAATCAAATGAAAGTTAAACACATTCAAACAAAGCTTTTTGAATATAATGAAAGTCAAACACATTCAAACAAAGCTTTTTGAATCAAATGAAAGTCAAACACGTTCAAACAAAGCTTTTTGAATCAAATGAAAGTCAAATACATTCAAAAGCTTTTTGAATCAAATGAAAGTTAAACACATTCAAACAATTATTTTTGAATCGAAATAAAGTAAAACAAATTCAAATTAAGCTTGTTGAATCAAAAGAAACTAAAAAACACATTCAAACAAGCTTTTTGAATCAAATGAAAGTCAAACACATTAAAACAAATCTTTCAAAATCAAATTAAAGTTAAACACATTCCAACAAACCTTTTTGAATATAATGATAGTCAAACACATTCAAATAAAGCTTTTTGAATCAAATGAATGTCAAACACATTCAAACAAAGCTTTTTGAATCAAATGAAAATCAAACACATTCAAACAAATATTTTTGAATCAAATGAATGTCAAACTCGTCCAAACAAAGCTCTTTAAATCAAATGAAAGTCAAACATATTCAAACAAAAGTTTTGAAATCAAATGAAAGTCAAACACATTCAAACAGAGCTTTTTGAATCAAATGAAAATCAAATACATTCAAACAAAGATTTTTGAATTTTAATGAATGTCAAACACATTCAAACAAAGCTTTTTGAATCAAATGAGAGTCAAACAAATTCAAATATATGTTTTTGAATCGAAATAAACTCAAACACATTCAAACAAAGCTTCTTGAATCAAAGAAAAGTTAAACACATTCAAACAGACCTTTTTTTAATCAAATGAAAGTCAAACACGTTCAAACAAAGCTTTATGAATCAAATAAAAGTCAAACACATTCAAACAAATCTTAGTGGATCCAAATACAGTCAATAACGTTCAAACAAAACTTTTTGAATCAAAAGAAAGTCAAACACATGCAAACAAAAGTTTTTTGAATCAAATGAAAGTCAAACACATTAAAACAAGCTATTTGAATCAAATGAAAGTCAAATACAATCAAACAAAGCTTTTTGAATCTAATGAAAGTTAAACACATTCAAACAATTCTTTTTGAATCGAAATAAAGTAAAACAAATTCAAATTAAGCTTTTTGAATCAAAAGAAAGTTATACACATTCAAACAAGCTTTTTGAGTCTAATGAAAGTCAAACACATTAAAACAAATCTTTCAAAATCAAATGAAAGTTAAACACATTCAAACAAAGCTTTTTGAATATAATGAAAGTCAAACACATTCAAACAAAGCTTTTTGAATCAAATGAAAGTCAAACACGTTCAAACAAAGCTTTTTGAATCAAATGAAAGTCAAATACATTCAAACAAAGCTTTTTGAATCAAATGAAAGTTAAACACATTCAAACAATTATTTTTGAATCGAAATAAAGTAAAACAAATTCAAATTAAGCTTGTTGAATCAAAAGAAACTAAAAAAACACATTCAAACAAGCTTTTTGAATCAAATGAAAGTCAAACACATTAAAACAAATCTTTCAAAATCAAATTAAAGTTAAACACATTCCAAAAACCTTTTTGAATATAATGATAGTCCAACACATTCAAATAAAGCTTTTTGAATCAAATGAATGTCAAACACATTCAAACAAAGCTTTTTGAATCAAATGAAAATCAAACACATTCAAACAAATATTTTTGAATCAAATGAATGTCAAACTCGTCCAAACAAAGCTCTTTAAATCAAATGAAAGTCAAACATATTCAAACAAAAGTTTTGAAATCAAATGAAAGTCAAACACATTCAAACAGAGCTTTTTGAATCAAATGAAAATCAAATACATTCAAACAAAGATTTTTGAATTAATGAATGTCAAACACATTCAAACAAAGCTTTTTGAATCAAATGAGAGTCAAACAAATTCAAATATATGTTTTTGAATCGAAATAAACTCAAACACATTCAAACAAAGCTTCTTGAATCAAAGAAAAGTTAAACACATTCAAACAGACCTTTTTTAATCAAATGAAAGTCAAACACGTTCAAACAAAGCTTTATGAATCAAATAAAAGTCAAACACATTCAAACAAATCTTAGTGGATCCAAATACAGTCAATAACGTTCAAACAAAACTTTTTGAATCAAAAGAAAAGTCAAACACATGCAAACAAAAGTTTTTTGAATCAAATGAAAGTCAAAACACATTAAAACAAGGCTATTTGAATCAAAATGAAAGTCAAATACAATCAAACAAAGCTTTTTGAATCTAATGAAAGTTAAACACATTCAAACAATTCTTTTTGAATCGAAATAAAGTAAAACAAATTCAAATTAAGCTTTTTGAATCAAAAGAAAGTTATACACATTCAAACAAGCTTTTTGAGTCTAACGAAAGTCAAACACATTAAAACAAATCTTTCAAAATCAAATGAAAGTTAAACACATTCAAACAAAGCTTTTTGAATATAATGAAAGTCAAACACATTCAAACAAAGCTTTTTGAATCAAATGAAAGTCAAACACGTTCAAACAAAGCTTTTTGAATCAAATGAAAGTCAAATACATTCAAACAAAGCTTTTTGAATCAAATGAAAGATAAACACATTCAAACAATTATTTTTGAATCGAAAATAAAGTAAAACCAAATTCAAATTAAGCTTGTTGAATCAAAAGAAACTAAAAAACACATTCAAACAAGCTTTTTGAATCAAATGAAAGTCAAACACATTAAAACAAATCTTTCAAAATCAAATTAAAGTTAAACACATTCCAACAAACCTTTTTGAATATAATGATAGTTAAACACATTCAAATAAAGCTTTTTGAATCAAATGAATGTCAAAACACATTCAAACAAAGCTTTTTGAATCAAATGAAAATCAAACACATTCAAACAAATATTTTTGAATCAAATGAATGTCAACTCGTCCAAACAAAGCTCTTTAAATCAAATGAAAGTCAAACATATTCAAACAAAAGTTTTTGAAATCAAATGAAAGTCAAACACATTCAAACAGAGCTTTTTGAATCAAATGAAAATCAAATACATTCAAACAAAGATTTTTGAATTTAATGAATGTCAAACACATTCAAACAAAGCTTTTTGAATCAAATGAGAGTCAAACAAATTCAAATATATGTTTTTGAATCGAAATAAACTCAAACACATTCAAACAAAGCTTCTTGAATCAAAGAAAAGTTAAACACATTCAAACAGACCTTTTTTTAATCAAATGAAAGTCAAACACGTTCAAACAAAGCTTTATGAATCAAATAAAAGTCAAACACATTCAAACAAATCTTAGTGGATCCAAATACAGTCAATAACGTTCAAACAAAACTTTTTGAATCAAAAGAAAGTCAAACACATGCAAACAAAAGTTTTTTGAATCAAATGAAAGTCAAACACATTAAAACAAGGCTTTTTGAATCAAATGAAAGTCAAATACAATCAAACAAAGCTTTTTTGAATCTAATGAAAGTTAAACACATTCAAACAATTCTTTTTTGAATCGAAATAAAGTAAAACAAATTCAAATTAAGCTTTTTGAATCAAAAGAAAGTTATACACATTCAAACAAGCTTTTTGAGTCTAATGAAAGTCAAACACATTAAAACAAATCTTTCAAAATCAAATGAAAGTTAAACACATTCAATCAAAGCTTTTTGAATATAATGAAAGTCAAACACATTCAAACAAAGCTTTTTTGAATCAAATGAAAGTCAAACACGTTCAAACCAAAGCTTTTTGAATCAAATGAAAGTCAAATACATTCAAACAAAGCTTTTTGAATCAAATGAAAGTTAAACACATTCAAACAATTATTTTTGAATCGAAATAAAGTAAAACAAATTCAAATTAAGCTTGTTGAATCAAAAGAAACTAAAAAACACATTCAAACAAGCTTTTTGAATCAAATGAAAGTCAAACACATTAAAACAAATCTTTCAAAATCAAATTAAAGTTAAACACATTCCAAACAAACCTTTTTGAATATAATGATAGTTAAACACATTCAAAATAAAGCTTTTTTGAATCAAATGAATGTCAAACACATTCAAACAAAGCTTTTTGAATCAAATGAAAATCAAACACATTCAAACAAATATTTTTGAATCAAATGAATGTCAAACTCGTCCAAACAAAGCTCTTTAAATCAAATGAAAGTCAAACATATTCAAACAAAAGTTTTTAAATCAAATGAAAGTCAAACACATTCAAACAGAGCTTTTTGAATCAAATGAAAATCAAATACATTCAAACAAAGCTTTTTGAATTTAATGAATGTCAAACACATTCAAACAAAGCTTTTTGAATCAAATGAGAGTCAAACAAATTCAAATATATGTTTTTGAATCGAAATAAACTCAAACACATTCAAACAAAGCTTCTTGAATCAAAGAAAAGTTAAACACATTCAAACAGACCTTTTTTAATCAAATGAAAGTCAAACACGTTCAAACAAAGCTTTATGAATCAAATAAAAGTCAAACACATTCAAACAAATCTTAGTGGATCCAAATACAGTCAATAACGTTCAAACAAAACTTTTTGAATCAAAAGAAAGTCAAACACATGCAAACAAAAGTTTTTTGAATCAAATGAAAGTCAAACACATTAAAACAAGGCTTTTTGAATCAAATGAAAGTCAAATACAATCAAACAAAGCTTTTTGAATCTAATGAAAGTTAAACACATTCAAACAATTCTTTTTGAATCGAAATAAAGTAAAACAAATTCAAATTAAGCTTTTTGAATCAAAAGAAAGTTATACACATTCAAACAAGCTTTTTGAGTCTAATGAAAGTCAAACACATTAAAACAAATCTTTCAAAATCAAATGAAAGTTAAACACATTCAACAAAGCTTTTTGAATATAATGAAAGTCAAACACATTCAAACAAAGCTTTTTGAATCAAATGAAAGTCAAACACGTTCAAACAAAGCTTTTTGAATCAAATGAAAGTCAAATACATTCAAACAAAGCTTTTTGAATCAAATGAAAGTTAAACACATTCAAACAATTATTTTTGAATCGAAATAAAGTAAAACAAATTCAAATTAAGCTTGTTGAATCAAAAGAAACTAAAAAACACATTCAAACAAGCTTTTTGAATCAAATGAAAGTCAAACACATTAAAACAAATCTTTCAAAATCAAATTAAAGTTAAACACATTCCAACAAACCTTTTTGAATATAATGATAGTCAAACACATTCAAATAAAGCTTTTTGAATCAAATGAATGTCAAACACATTCAAACAAAGCTTTTTGAATCAAATGAAAATCAAACACATTCAAACAAATATTTTTGAATCAAATGAATGTCAAACTCGTCCAAACAAAGCTCTTTAAATCAAATGAAAGTCAAACATATTCAAACAAAAGTTTTTAAATCAAATGAAAGTCAAACACATTCAAACAGAGCTTTTTTAAATCAAATGAAAATCAAATACATTCAAACAAAGCTTTTTGAATCTAATGAATGTCAAACACATTCAAACAAAGCTTTTTGAATCAAATGAGAGTCAAAAAAATTCAAATATATGTTTTTGAATCGAAATAAACTCAAACACATTCAAACAAAGCTTCTTGAATCAAAGAAAAGTTAAACACATTCAAACAGACCTTTTTTAATCAAATGAAAGTCAAACACGTTCAAACAAAGCTTTATGAATCAAATAAAAGTCAAACACATTCAAACAAATCTTAGTGGATCCAAATACAGTCAATCACGTTCAAACAAAACTTTTTGAATCAAAAGAAAGTCAAACACATTCAAACAAAAGTTTTTGAATCAAATGAAAGTCAAACACATTAAAACAAGGCTTTTTGAATCAAATGAAAGTCAAATACAATCAAAGAAAGCTTTTTGAATCTAATGAAAGTTAAACACATTCAAACAATTCTTTTTGAATCGAAATAAAGTAAAACAAATTCAAATTAAGCTTTTTGAATCAAAAGAAAGTTATACACATTCAAACAAGCTTTTTGAGTCTAATGAAAGTCAAACACATTAAAACAAATCTTTCAAAATCAAATGAAAGTTAAACACATTCAAACAAAGCTTTTTGAATATAATGAAAGTCAAACACATTCAAACAAAGCTTTTTGAATCAAATGAAAGTCAAACACGTTCAAACAAAGCTTTTTGAATCAAATGAAAGTCAAATACATTCAAACAAAGCTTTTTGAATCAAATGAAAGTTAAACACATTCAAACAATTATTTTTGAATCGAAATAAAGTAAAACAAATTCAAATTAAGCTTGTTGAATCAAAAGAAACTAAAAAACACATTCAAACAAGCTTTTTGAATCAAATGAAAGTCAAACACATTAAAACAAATCTTTCAAAATCAAATTAAAGTTAAACACATTCCAACAAACCTTTTTGAATATAATGATAGTCAAACACATTCAAATAAAGCTTTTTGAATCAAATGAATGTCAAACACATTCAAACAAAGCTTTTTGAATCAAATGAAAATCAAACACATTCAAACAAATATTTTTGAATCAAATGAATGTCAAACTCGTCCAAACAAAGCTCTTTAAATCAAATGAAAGTCAAACATATTCAAACAAAAGTTTTTAAATCAAATGAAAGTCAAACACATTCAAACAGAGCTTTTTGAATCAAATGAAAATCAAATACATTCAAACAAAGCTTTTTGAATTTAATGAATGTCAAACACATTCAAACAAAGCTTTTTGAATCAAATGAGAGTCAAACAAATTCAAATATATGTTTTGAATCGAAATAAACTCAAACACATTCAAACAAAGCTTCTTGAATCAAAGAAAAGTTAAACACATTCAAACAGACCTTTTTTAATCAAATGAAAGTCAAACACGTTCAAACAAAGCTTTATGAATCAAATAAAAGTCAAACACATTAAACAAATCTTAGTGGATCCAAATACAGTCAATCACGTTCAAACAAAACTTTTTGAATCAAAAGAAAGTCAAACACATGCAAAACAAAAGTTTTTGAATCAAATGAAAGTCAAACACATTAAAACAAGGCTTTGAATCAAATGAAAGTCAAATACAATCAAAAAGCTTTTTGAATCTAATGAAAGTTAAACACATTCAAACAATTTTTTTGAATCGAAATAAAGTAAAACAAATTCAAATTAAGCTTTTTGAATCAAAAGAAAGTTATACACATTCAAACAAGCTTTTTGAGTAATGAAAGTCAAACACATTAAAACAAATCTTTCAAAATCAAATGAAAGTTAAAAACATTCAAACAAAGCTTTTTGAATATAATGAAAG